>NW_019265173.1:332454-339231 GCF_002742605.1 Olea europaea var. sylvestris
CTAGTCTAATTCAATTGGAATCGAGCCAACGAAAAGTGGTTTTTGATTTCATGATAACTTCGGGTTTGTTCGTTTTTGGCGAAATATTAGTCTAATTCGATTGGAATAGAGCCAATGAAAAGTGGTTTTGATTTCATGATAACTTCGCGTTTGTTCGATTTTGGGGAATTACCAGTCTAATTCGGTTGGAATCGAGCCAATGAAAAGGGGTTTTTGATTTCTAGATAACTTCGGGTTTGATCGTTCTCGACAATCTGCTAGTCTAATTCGATTGGAATCGAGCCAATGAAAATGGATTACGATTTAATGATAACTTTGGGTTTGATCATTTTCGGCGAATTGCTAATCTAATTCGATTGGAATCGAGCCAATGAAAAGTGGTTTTTGATTTCATGATAACTTCAGGTTTGATCATTTTCGGCGTATTGCTAGTCTAATTCGATTGGAATCGAGCCAATGAAAAGTGGTTTTTTATTTCATGACAACTTCGGGTTTGATCGTATTCGACAAATTGCTAATCTAATTAGAATGAAATCGAGCAAATGAAAAGTGGTGTTTGATTTCATGATAACTTCAGGTCTGTTCATTTTTGGCTAATTGCTAGTCTAATTCGATTGAAATCGAGCCAATAAAAAGTGTTTTTCGATTTCATGATAACTTTGGGTTTGATCATTTTCGGCGTATTGCTAGTCTAATTCGATTGGAATCGAGCCAATGAAAAGTGATTTTTTATTTCAGGACAACTTCGGGTTTGATCGTATTCGACAAATTGCTAATCTAATTAGATTGAAATCGAGCTAATGAAAAGTGGTGTTTGATTTCATGATAACTTCTGGTCTGTTCATTTTTGGCAAATTGCTAGTCTAATTCAATTGGAATCGAGCCAACGAAAAGTGGTTTTTGATTTTATGATAACATCGGATTTGTTCGTCTTTGGCAAATTGCTAGTCTAATTCGATTGGAATCGAGCCAATGGAAAGCGGTTTTTGATTTCATGATAACTTCGGGTTTGTTAGTTTTCGACGAATTGCTAGTCTAATTCGATTGGAGTCGAGCCAATGAAAAGTGGCTTTTGATTTCAAGATAACTTCTAGTTTGTTCGTTTTTGGTGAATGCTAGTCGAATTCAATTGGAGTCGAGCCAATGAAAAGTGATTTTTGATTTCATGATAACTTCAGGTTTGATCATTTTCGGCTAATTGCTAGTCTAAGTCGATTGGAATCGAGCCAATGAAAAGTGGTTTTTGATTTCATGATAACTTCGGGTTTGATCATTTTCGCCGAATTGCTAGGATAATTCGATTGGAATCGAGCCAATGAAAAGTGGTTTTTGATTTCCTGACAACTTCGGGTTTGATCGCATTCGGCAAGTTGCTAGTCTAATTCGATTGGAATCGGGCCAACGAAAAGTGGTTTTTGATTTCATGATAGCATCGGGTTTGATCATTTTTGGCGAATTGCTAGTCTAAATCGATTGGTATCGAGTCAACGAAAAGTAGTTTTTGATTTCATGATAGCATCGGGTTTGATCATTTTTGGCGAATTGCTAGTCTAAATCGATTGGTATCGAGTCAACGAAAAGTAGTTTTTGATTTCATGATAGCATCGGGTTTGATCATTTTTGGCGAATTGCTAGTCTAAATCGATTGGTATCGAGTCAACGAAAAGTAGTTTTTGATTTCATGATAACTTCGGGTTTGTTCATTTTCGGCTATTTGCTACTCTTATTCGATTGGAATCGAGCCAATGAAAAGTGGTTTTTGATTTCATGATAACTTCGGGTTTGATCATTTTTGGAGTATTGCTAGTCTAATTCGATTGGAATCGAGCCAATGAAATGTGGTTTTTGATTTCATGACAACTTCGGGTTTGATCGTATTCGACAAATTGGTAGTCTAATTAGATTGAAATCGAGCCAATGAAAAGTGGTGTTTGATTTCATGACAACTTCAGGTCTGTTCATTTTCGACTAATTGCTAGTCTAATTCGATTGGAATCGAGCCAATGAAAAGTGTTTTTCGATTTTATGTTAACTTCATGTTTGATCGTTTTCGGCGAATTGCTAGGATAATTCGATTGGAATCAAGCTAATGAAAAGTGGTTTTTGATTTCATGATAACTTCGGGTTTTTTCATTTTTGGCGAACTGCTATTCTAATTCGATTCGAATGGAGCCAATGAAAAGTGATTTTTGATTTCATGATAACTTCGGGCTTGATCATTTTCGGCTAATTGCTAGTCTAATTCGATTGGAATCGGGCCAACGAAAAGTGGTTTTTGATTTCATTATAACTTCGGGTTTGTTCATTTTTGGCGAATTGCTAGTCTAATTCGATTGGAATCGGGCCAACGAAAAGTGGTTTTTGATTTCATTATAACTTCGGGTTTGTTCATTTTCGGCCATTTGCTACTCTTATTCGATTGGAATCGAGCCAATGAAAAGTGGTTTTCGATTTCATGATAACTCCGGGTTTGATCGTTTTCAGCTAATTGTTAGTCTAATTCGATTGGAATCGAGCAAATGAAAAGTGAGTTTTGATGTCATGATAACTTCGGGTTTGATTATTTTCGGATAATTGCTAGTCTAATCTGATTGGAATCGAGCCAATGAAAAGTAATTTTTGATTTCATGATAACTTCGGGTTTGATCATTTTCGGCGAATTGCTAGGACAATTCGATTGGAATCGAGCCAATGAAAAGTGGTTTTTGATTTCATGACAACTTCGGGTTTGATCGTATTCGGCAAGTTGCTAGTCTAATTCGATTGGAATCGGGCCAGCGAAAAGTGGTTTTTAATTTCATTATAACTTCGGGTTTGTTCATTTTCGGCTATTTGCTACTCTTATTCGATTGGAATCGAGCCAAAGAAAAGTGGTTTTTGATTTCATGATAACTCCGGGTTTGATCTTTTTCAGCTAATTGTTAGTCTAATTCGATTGGAATCGAGCCAGTGAAAAGTGGTTTTTGATTTCATGACAACTTCGGGTTTGATCGTATTCGGCAAGTTGCTAGTCTAATTCGATTGGAATCGGGCCAACGAAAAGTGGTTTTTGATTTCATTATAACTTCGGGTTTGTTCATTTCGGCTATTTGCTGCTCTTATTCGATTGGAATCGAGCCAATGAAAAGTGGTTTTTGATTTCATGATAACTTCGGGTTTGATCATTTTCGGCTAATTGCTAGGATAATTCGATTGGAATCGAGCGAATGAAAAGTGGTTTTTGATTTCATGACAACTTCGGGTTTGATCGTATTCGGCAAGTTGCTAGTCTAATTCGATTGGAATCGGGTCAACGAAAAGTGGTTTTTGATTTCATTATAACTTAGGGTTTGTTCATTTTCGGCTATTTGCTGCTCTTATTCGATTGGAATCGAGCCAATGAAAAGTGGTTTTTGATTTCATGATAACTTCGGGTTTGATCATTTTCGGCTAATTGCTAGGATAATTCTATTGGAATCGAGCCAATGAAAAGTGATTTTTGATTTCATGACAACTTCGGGTTTGATCGTATTCGGCAAGTTGCTAGTCTGATTCGATTGGAATCGGGCCAACGAAAAATGGTTTTTGATTTCATTATAACTTCGGGTTTGTTCATTTTTTGCGAATTGCTAGACTAATTCGATTGTAATCGAGCCAATGAAAAGTAGTTTTTGATTTCAGGATAACTTCGGATTTGTTCATTTTTGGCGAATTGCTAGTCTAATTCGATTGGAATCGAGCCAATGAAAAGTGATTTTTGATTTCATGACAACTTCGGGTTTGATCGTATTCGACAAATTGCTAGTCTAATTAGATTGAAATCGAGCCAATGAAAAGTGGTTTTTGATTTCATGAAAACTTTGGGTTTGATCATTTTCGGCAAGTTGCTAGTCTAATTCGATTGGAATCGAGCCAATGAAAAGTGGTTTTTGATTTCATGATAACTTCGGGTTTGATCATTTTCGTCTAATTGCTTGGATAATTCGATTGGAATTGAGCCAATGAAAAGTGGTTTTTGATTTCATTATAACTTCGGGTTTGTTCTTTTCGGCTATTTGCTACTCTTATTCGATTGGAATCGAGCCAATGAAAAGTGGTTTTTGATTTCATGATAACTTCGGGTTTGATCATTTTCGGCTAATTGCTAGGATAATTCGATTGGAATCGAGCCAATGAAAAGTGGTTTTTGATTTCATGACAACTTCGGGTTTGATCGTATTCGACAAATTGCTAGTCTAATTAGATTGAAATCGAGCCAATGAAAAGTGGTGTTTGATTTCATGACAACTTCGGGTCCGTTCATTTTCGACTAATTTCTAGTCTAATTCGATTGGAATTGAGCCAATGAAAAGTGTTTTTCGATTTCATGATAACTTCGGTTGATCATTTTCGATGAATTGCTAGTGTAATTCGATTGAAATCGTGCCAATGCAAAGTGGTTTTTGATTTCATGACGAATTCGGGTTTGATCGTATTTGGCAAATTGCTAGTCTAATTCAATTGGAATCGAGCCAATGAAAAGTTGTTTTTGATTTCATGATAACTTCGGGTTTGTTCATTTTTTGCGAATTGCTAGACTAATTCGATTGTAATCGAGCCAATGAAAAGTAATTTTTGATTTCAGGATAACTTCGGATTTGTTCGTTTTTGGCGAATTACTAGTCTAATTCGATTGGAATCGAGCCAATGAAAAGTGATTTTTGATTTCATGATAACTTCGGGTTTGATCATTTTCGGCGAATTGCTAGGATAATTCGATTGGAATCGAGCCAAGGTAAAGTGGTTTTTGATTTAATGACAACTTCGGGTTTGATCGTACTCGGGAAGTTGCTAGTCTAATTCGATTGGAATCGGGCCAACGAAAAGTGATTTTTGATTTCATGATAACTTCGGGTTTGATCATTTTCGGCTAATTGCTACTCTTATTCGATTGGAATCGAGCCAATGAAAAGTGGTTTTTGATTTCATGATAACTTCGAGTTTGATCATTTTTGGCGTATTGCTAGTCTAATTCGATTGGAATCGAGCCAATGAAAAGTTGTTTTTGATTTCATGACAACTTCGGGTTTGATCGTATTCGATAAATTGTTAGTCTAATTAGATTGGAATCGAGCCAATGAAAAGTTGTGTTTGATTTCATGACAACTTCAGGTCTGTATATTTTCGACTAATTGCTAGTCTAATTCGATTGGAATCGAGCCAATGAAAAGTGTTTTTCGATTTTATGTTAACTTCGGGTTTGATCGTTTTCGGCGAATTGCTAGGATAATTCTATTGGAATCAAGCCAATGAAAAGTGGTTTTTGATTTCTTGATAACTTCGGGTTTTTTCATTTTTGGCTATTTGCTGCTCTTATTCGATTGGAATCGAGCCAATGAAAAGTGGTTTTTGATTTCATGATAACTTCGGGTTTGTTCATTTTCGGCTATTTGCTACTCTTATTCGATTGGAATCGAGCCAATGAAAAGTGGTTTTCGATTTCATGATAACTTCGGGTTTGTTCATTTTCGGCTAATTGCTAGGATAATTCGATTGGAATCGAACCAATGAAAAGTGGTTTTTGATTTCTTGATAACTTCGGGTTTTTTCATTTTTGGCTATTTGCTGCTCTTATTCGATTGGAATCGAGCCAATGAAAAGTGGTTTTCGATTTCATGATAACTTCGGGTTTGTTCATTTTCGGCTAATTGCTAGGATAATTCGATTGGAATCGAACCAATGAAAAGTGGTTTTTGATTTCTTGATAACTTCGGGTTTTTTCATTTTTGGCTATTTGCTGCTCTTATTCGATTGGAATCGAGCCAATGAAAAGTGGTTTTCGATTTCATGATAACTTCGGGTTTGTTCATTTTTTGCGAATTGCTAGACTAATTCGATTGTAATCGAGCCAATGAAAAGTAGTTTTTGATTTCAGGATAACTTCGGATTTGTTCGATTTTGGCGAATTGCTAGTCTAATTCGATTGGAATCGAGCCAATGAAAAGTGGTTTTTGATTTCAGGATAACTTCGGGTTTGATCATTTTCTGCTAATTGCTAGGATAATTCGATTGGAATCGAGCCAATGAAAAGTGGTTTTTGATTTCATGACAACTTCGGGTTTGATCGTATTCGACAAGTTGCTAGTCTAATTCGATTGGAATCGGGCCAACGAAAAGTGGTTTTTGATTTCATTATAACTTCGGGTTTGTTCATTTTCGGCTATTTGCTAGTCTTATTCGATTGGAATCGAGCCAATGAAAAGTGGTTTTTGATTTCATGATAACTTCGGGTTTGATCATTTTCGGCTAATTGCTAGGATAATTCGATTGGAATCGAGCCAATGAAAAGTGGTTTTTGATTTCATGACAACTTCGGGTTTGATCGTATTCGACAAATTGCTAGTCTAATTAGATTGAAATCGAGCCAATGAAAAGTGGTGTTTGATTTCATGACAACTTCGGGTCCGTTCATTTTCGACTAATTTCTAGTCTAATTCGATTGGAATTGAGCCAATGAAAAGTGTTTTTCGATTTCATGATAACTTCGGTTGATCATTTTCGATGAATTGCTAGTGTAATTCGATTGAAATCGAGCCAATGCAAAATGGTTTTTGATTTCATGACGAATTCGGGTTTGATCGTATTCGGCAAGTTGCTAGTCTGATTCGATTGGAATCGGGCCAACGAAAAGTGGTTTTTGATTTCATCATAATTTCGGGTTTGTTCATTTTCGGCTATTTGCTACTCTTATTCGATTGGAATCGAGCCAATGAAAAGTGGTTTTTGATTTCATGATAACTTCGGGTTTGATCATTTTCG
>NW_019265173.1:347946-497710 GCF_002742605.1 Olea europaea var. sylvestris
CTATTTGCTACTCTTATTCGATTGGAATCGAGCCAATGAAAAGTGGTTTTTGATTTCATGATAACTTCGGGTTTGATCATTTTCGGCGTATTGCTAGTCTAATTCGATTGGAATCGAGCCAATGAAAAGTGGTTTTTGATTTCATGACAACTTCGGGTTTGATCGTATTCGACGAATTGCTAGTCTAATTAGATTGAAATCGAGCCAATGAAAAGTGGTGTTTGATTTCATGACAACTTCGGGTCCGTTCATTTTCGACTAATTTCTAGTCTAATTCGATTGGAATTGAGCCAATGAAAAGTGTTTTTCGATTTCATGATAACTTCTGTTGATCATTTTCGATGAATTGCTAGTGTAATTCGATTGAAATCGAGCCAATGCAAAATGGTTTTTGATTTCATGACGAATTCGGGTTTGATCGTATTCGGCAAATTGCTAGTCTAATTCGATTGGAATCGAGCCAATGAAAAGTTGTTTTTGATTTCATGATAACTTCGGGTTTGTTCATTTTTTGCGAATTCCTAGACTAATTCGATTGCAATCGAGCCAATGAAAAGTAGTTTTTGATTTCAGGATAACTTCGGATTTGTTCGTTTTTGGGAATTGCTAGTCTAATTCGAAATCGAGCCAATGAAAAGTTGTTTTTTATTTCATGACAACTTCGGGTTTGATCGTATTCGGCAAGTTGCTAGTCTAATTCGATTGGAATCGAGCCAACGAAAAGTGATTTTTGGTTTCATTATAACTCTGGGTTTGTTCATTTTTAGCTAATTGTAGGTCTTATTCTATTGGAATTGAGCCAATGAAAGTGGTTTTTGATTTCATGATAACATCGGGTTTGTTCGTCTTTGGCAAATTGCTAGTCCAATTCGATTGGAATCGAGCCAATGGAAAGTGATTTTTGATTTCATGATAACTTCGGGTTTGTTTGTTTTCGACGAATTGCTAGTCTAAGTCGATTGGAGTTGAGCCAATGAAAAGTGGCTTTTGATTTCAAGATAACTTCTAGTTTGTTCATTTTTTGGTGAATTGCTAGTCGAATTCGATTGGAATCGAGCCAATGAAAAGTGATTTTTGATTTCATGATAACTACGGGTTTGATCATTTTCGGCTAATTGCTAGTCTAAATCGATTGGAATCGAGCCAATGAAAAGTGGTTTTTGATTTCATGATAACTTCGGGTTTGATCATTTTCGACGAATTGCTAGGATAAATCGATTGGAATTGAGCCAATGAAAAGTGTTTTTCGATTCCATGTTAACTTCGGGTTTGATCGTTTTCGACAAATTGCTAGTCCAATTCTATTGGAATCGAGCCAATGAAAAGTGGTTTTTGATTTCATGATAACTTCGGGTTTTTTCATTTTTGGCGAACTGCTAGTCTAATTCGATTCGAAAGGAGCCAATGAAAAGTGATTTTTGATTTCATGATAACTTCGGGCTTGATCATTTTCGGCTAATTGCTAGTCTAATTCGATTGGAATCGAGCCATGAAAAGTGATTTTTGATTTCATGGTAACTTCGGGTTTCATCATTTTCGGCTAATTGCTAGTCTAATTCGATTGGAAACGAGCCAATGAAAAGTGGTTTTTGATTTCATGATAACTTCGGGTTTGATCATTTTCGACGAGTTGCTAGGATAATTCGATTGGAATCGAGCCAATGAAAAGTGATTTTTGATTTCATGACAACTTCGGGTTTGATCGTATTCGGCAAGTTGCTAGTCTAATTCGATTGGAATCGGGCCAACGAAATGTTGTTTTTGATTTCATTATAACTTCTGGTTTGTTCATTTTCGGCTATTTGCTACTCTTATTCGATTGGAATCGAGCCAATGAAAAGTGGTTTTTGATTTCATGATAACTTCGGGTTTGATCATTTTCGGCGTATTGCTAGTCTAATTCGATTGGAATCGGGCCAACGAAAAGCGGTTTTTGATTTCATTATAACTTCGGGTTTGTTCATTTTCGGCTAATTGCTAGGATAATTCGATTGGAATCGAGCCAATGAAAAGTGGTTTTTGATTTCATGACAACTTCGGGTTTGATCGTATTTGACAAATTGCTAGTCTAATTAGATTGAAATCGAGCCAATGTAAAGTGGTGTTTGATTTCATGACAACTTTGGGCCCGTTCATTTTCGACTAATTGCTAGTCTAATTCGATTGGAATCGAGCCAATGAAAAGTGTTTTTTGATTTCATGATAACTTCGGTTGATCATTTTCGACGAATAGCTAGTGTAATTCGATTGAAATCGAGCCAATGCAAAGTGGTTTTTGATTTCATGACGAATTCGGGTTCGATCGTATTCGGCAAATTGCTACTCTAATTCGATTGGAATCGAGCCAATGAAAAGTAGTTTTTGATTTCATGATAACTTCGGTTTTGTTCGTTTTTTGTGAAATGCTAGACTAATTCGATTGTAATCAAGCCAATGAAAAGTAGTTTTTGATTTCATGATAACTTCGGGTTTGATCATTTTCGGCGAATTGCTAGGATAATTCGATTGGAATCGAGCCAATGAAAAGTGGTTTTTGATTTCATGACAACTTCGGGTTTGATCGTATTCGGCAAGTTGCTAGTCTAATTCGATTGGAATCGGGCCAACGAAATGTTGTTTTTGATTTCATTATAACTTCTGGTTTGTTCATTTTCGGCTATTTGCTACTCTTATTCGATTGGAATCGAGCCAATGAAAAGTGATTTTTGATTTCATGATAACTTCGGGTTTGATCATTTTCGGCGTATTGCTAGTCTAATTCGATTGGAATCGAGCCAATGAAAAGTGGTTTTTGATTTCATGACAACTTCGGGTTTGTTCGTATTCGACGAATTGCTAGTCTAATTAGATTGAAATCGAGCCAATGAAAAGTGGTGTTTGATTTCATGACAACTTCGGGTCTGTTCATTTTCGACTAATTGCTAGTCTAATTCGATTGGAATCGAGCCAATAAAAAGTGTTTTTCGATTTCATGATAACTTCGGTTGATCATTTTCGACGAATTGCTAGTGTAATTCGATTGAAATCGAGCCAATGCAAAGTGGTTTTTGATTTCATGACGAATTCGGGTTTGATCGTATTCGGCAAATTGCTACTCTAATTCGATTGGAATCGAGCCAATGAAAAGTGGTTTTTGATTTCATGATAACTTCGGGTTTGTTCGTTTTTTGCGAAATGCTAGACTAATTCGATTGTAATCGAGCCAATGAAAAGTAGTTTTTGATTTCAAGATAACTTCGGATTTGTTCGTTTTTTGTGAATTGCTAGTCTAATTCGATTGGAATCGAGCCAATGAAAAGTTGTTTTTTATTTCATGACAACTTCGGGTTTGATCGTATTCGGCAAGTTGCTAGTCTAATTCGATTGGAATCGAGCCAACGAAAAGTGATTTTTGATTTCATTATAACTTTGGGTTTGTGCATTTTTAGCTAATTGCAGGTCTTATTCAATTGGAATCGAGCCAATGAAAAGTGGTTTTTGATTTCATGATAACTTCGGATTTGTTCATTTTCGGCGAATTGCTAGTCTAATTCGATGGGAATCGAGCAATGAAAAGTGGTTTTTGATTTCATGATAACTTCGAATTTGATCGTTATTGGAAATTGCTAATCTAATTTGATTGGAATCTAGCGAATAAAAAGTGGATTTTGATTTCATGATAACTTTGGGTTTTATCATTTTCAGCGAATTGCTAGTCTAATTTGATTTGAATCGAGCCAATGAAAAGTCGCTGTCGATTACATGATAACTTTGGGTTTGATTGTTCTCGAAAAATTGCTAGTCAAATTTGATTGGAATCAAGCCAATGGGAAGTGGATTTCGATTTAATGATAACTTCGGGTTCGATCGTTTTCGATAAACTACTAGTCTAATTCGATTGGAATCGAGCCAACGAAAAGTGGTTTTTGATTTCATGATAACTTCGGGTTTTTTCATTTTTGGCGAAATACTAATCTAATTCGATTGGAATAGAGCCAATGAAAAGTGGTTTTTGATTTCATGATAACTTCGGGTTTGTTCGATTTTGGTGAATTGCTAGTCTAATTCGGTTGGAATCGAGCTAATGAAAAGGGGTTTTTGATTTCATAATAACTTCGGGTTTGATCGTTTTCGACGATTTTCTAGTCTAATTCGAATGGAATCGAGCAAATGAAAAATGGTTTTTGATTTAATGATAACTTCGGGTTTGATCATTTTCGACGAATTGCTAATCTAATTCGATTGGAATCGAGCCAATGAAAAGTGGTTTTCGATTTCATGATAACTTTTGGTTTGTTCGTTTTTGGCTAATTGCTAGTCTAATTCGATTGGAATCGAGCTAATGAAAAATGGTTTTTGATTTCATGACAACTTCGTGATTGTTCATTTTTGGCGAAATGCTAGTCTAATCTGATTGGAATCGAGCCAATGAAAAGTGATTTTTTCATCTCATGATAACTTCGGGTTTGTTTGTTTTTGGCGAATTGCTAGTCTAATTCGATTGGAATCGAGCCAATGAAAAGCGGTTTTTGATTTCATGATAACTTTGGGTTTGATCATTTTCGGCGAATTACTAGTCTAATTCGATTAGAATCGAGCCAATGAAAAGTGGCTTTCAATTTCATGATAACATCGGGTTTGTTCGTCTTTAGCAAATTGCTACTCTAATTCGATTGGAATTGAGCCAATGAAAAGTGGTTTTTGATTTCTTGATAACATCGGGTTTGTTCATCTTTGGCAAATTGCTAGCCTAATTCGACTGGAATCGACCTAATGAAAAGTGATTTTTGATTTCATGATAACTTCAGGTTTGTTCATTTTTGGCGAATTGCTAGTCTAAATCGATTGGAATCGAGCCAATGAAAAGTGGTTTTTGATTTCATGATAACTTCGGGTTTGTTCGTTTTTTGTGAAATGCTAGACTAATTTGATTGTAATCGAGCCGATGAAAAGTTGTTTTTGATTTCGCTATAACTTCAGATTTGTTCATTTTTGTTGAATTGCTTGTCTAATTCGATTGGAATTAAGCCAATGAAAAGTGGTTTTTGATTTCTTGATAACATCAGGTTTGTTCATCTTTGGCAAATTGCTAGTCTAATTCGATTGGAATCGAGCCAATGAAAAGTGGTTTTTGATTTCATGATAACTTCAGGTTTGTTCATTTTTGGCGAATTGCTCGTCTAATTCGATTGTAATCAAGCTAATGAAAAGTTGTTTGTGATTTCACGATAACTTCTGATTTGTTCCTTTTTGGCGAATTGCTAGTCTAAATCGATTGGAATCGAGCCAATGAAAAGTGGTTTTTGATTTCATGATAACTTCGGGTTTGTTCATTTTTTGTGAAATGCTAGACTAATTCGATTGTAATCAAGCTAATGAAAAGTTGTTTGTGATTTCACGATAACTTCGGATTTGTTCCTTTTTGGCGAATTGCTAGTCTAATTCGATTAGAATCGAGCCAATGAAAAGTAGTTTTTGATTTCATGACAACTTCGGGGTTGATCGTATTCGGCAAGTTGCTAGTCTAATTCTATTGGAATCGAGCCAATGAAAAGTGGTTTTTGATTTTATTATAACTTTAGGTTTGTTCATTTTCAGATAATTGCTAGTCTTATTCGATTGGAATCGAGCCAATGAAAAGTGGTTTTTGATTTCATGATAACTTCGGGTTTGTTCATTTTCGGCGAATTGCTAGTCTAATTCGATGGGAATCGAGCCGATGAAAAGTGGTTTTTGATTTCACGATAACTTCGAATTTGATCGTTATCAGAAATTGCTAGTCTAATTTGATTGGAATCGAGCTAATAAAAAGTGATTTTTGATTTCATGATAACTTCGGGTTTGATCATTTTCGACGATCTGCTAGTCTAATTCGATTTGAATCGAGCCAATGAAAAGTCGTCGTCGATTACAAGATAACTTCGGGTTTGATCGTACTCGAAAAGTTGCTAGTCTAATTCGATTGGAATCTAGCCATTGGAAAGTGGTTTTGGATTTAATGATAACTTCGGGTTTGATCGTTTTCGGCAAATTGCTAGGGTTTTTGATTTCATAATAACTTTGGGTTTGTTCATTTTTGGGGAAATACTAGTCTAATTCGATTGGAATAGAGCCAATGAAAAGTGGTTTTTGATTTCATGATAACTTCGGGTTTGTTCGATTTTGGTGAATCGCAAGTCTAATTCGTTGGAATCGAGCCAATGAAAAGGGGTTTTTGACTTCATGATAACTTCGGGTTTGATCGTTTTCGACGATTTGCTAGTCTAATTCGATTCGGATCGAGCCAATGAAAAATGGTTTTTGATTTAATGATAACTTCGGGTTTGATCATTTTTTGCGAATTGCTAATCTAATTCGATTGGAATCGAGCCAATGAAAAGTGGTTTTTGATTCCATGATAACTTCGGGTTTATTCGTTTTCGGCAAATTGCTAGTCTAATTCGATTGGAATCGAGGCAATGAAAAGTGATTTTTGATTTCATGATAACTTCGGGCTTGTTCATTTATGGCGAAATGCTAGTCTAATCCGATTGGAATCGAGCCAATGAAAAGCGATTTTTGATCTCATGGTAACTTCAGGTTTGTTCATTTTTGGGGAATTGCTAGTCTAATTCGATTCGAATCGAGCCAATGAAAAGCGATTTTTGATTTCAAGATAACCTTGTGTTTGATCCTTTTCGGTGAATTGCTTGTCTAATTCGATTAGAATCGAGCCAATGAAAAGTGGCTTTCAATTTCATGGTAACATTGGGTTTGTTCATCTTTGGCAAATTGCTACTCTAATTCGATTGGAATCGAGCCAATGAAAAGTGGTTTTTGATATCATTATAACATCGGGTTTGTTCATCTTTGGCAAATTGCTAGTCTAATTCGATTGGAATCGAGCCAATGAAAAGTGGTTTTTGATATCATTATAACATCGGGTTTGTTCATCTTTGGCAAATTGCTAGTCTAATTCGATCGGAATCGAGCCAATGAAAAGTGGTTTTTGATTTCAAGATAACTTTAGGTTTGTTCATTTTTGGCGAATTGCTAGTCTAATTCGATTGGAATTGAGCAAATGAAAAGTGGTTTTTGATTTCTTGATAACTTCGGGTTTATTCATTTTTTACGAAATGCTAGACTAATGCGATTGTAATCGAGCTAATGAAAAGTTGATTCTGATTTCACGATAACTTCAGATTTGATCATTTTTGGCGAATTGCTAGTCTAATTCGATTGGAATCGAGCCAATGAAAAGTAATTTTTTATTTCATGACAACTTCGAGTTTGATCGTATTCGGCAAGTTGCTAGTCTAATTAGATTGGAATCGAGCCAACGAAAAGTGGTTTTTGATTTCGTTATAACTTCGAGTTTGTTCATTTTCAGCTAATTGCTAGTCTTATTCGAATGGAATCGAGCCAACGAAAAGTGATTTTTGATTTCATGACAACTTCGAGACTGATCGCATTCGACAGCCAGTCTAGTTAGATTGAAATCGAGCTAATGAAAAGTGGTTTTTGATTTCATGATAACTTCGGGTCTGTTCATTTTCGGCTAATTGCTAGTCTAATTCGATTGGAATCGAACCAATGAAAAGTAGTTTTCGATTTCAGGATAACTTCGGGTCTGATCATTTTCGGCAAATTGCTAGTCCAATTCGATTGGAATCGAGCCAACGAAAAGTGATTTTTCATTTCAAGATAACTTCGGGTTTGTTCATTTTTTGCGTAATGCTAGTCTAATTCGATTGGAATCGAGCCAATGAAAAGTAGTTTTTGATTTCATGATAACTTCGGGTTTGTTCATTTTTTGCGTAATGCTAGTCTAATTCGATTGGAATCGAGCCAATGAAAAGTAGTTTTTGATTTCATGATAACTTCGGGTTTGTTCCTTTTTGGCGAATTGCTAGTTTAGTTCGATTGGAATCGAGCCAATGATAAGTGGTTTTTGATTTCTTGGTAACTTCGGGTTTGTTCATTTTCGGCTAATAGCTAGTCTAATTCGATTGGAATCAAGCCAATGAAAATGGGTTTTTCATTTCATGATGACTTCGGGTTTGTTCATTTTGGCGAAATGCTAGTCTAATTCGATTGGAATCGAGCTAATGAAAAGTGATTTTTGATTTCATGATCACTTCGGGTTTGTTCGTTTTTGGTGAAATGCTAGTCTAATTCGATTGGAATTGAGCCAATGGAAAGTGGTTTTTGATTTCATGATAAATTCAGGTTTGTTTGTTTTTGGCAAATTGCTAGTCTAATTCGATTAGAATCGAGCCAATGAAAAGTGGCTTTTGATTTCTTGATAACATCGGGTTTGTTCGTCTTTGGAAAATTACTAGTCTAATTTGATAGGAATTGAGCCAATGAAAGTGGTTTTTGATTTCATGATAACATCGGGTTTGTTCCTCTTTGGAAAATTGCTAGTCTAATTCGATTGGAATCAAGCCAATGAAAAGTGATTTTTGATTTCATTATAACTTCGGGTTTGTTCGTTTTCTGCGAACTGCTAGTCTGATTCGATTGGAATCCAGCAAATGAAAAGTGGTTTGTGATTTCATGATAACTTCGGGTTTGATCATTTTCGGCGTATTGCTAGTCTAATTCCATTCGAATCGAGCCAATGAAAAGTGGTTTTTGATTTCATGACAACTTCGGGTTTGATCGTATTCGACAAATTGCTAGTCGAATTAGATTGAAATCGAGCCAATGAAAAGTGGTTTTTGATTTCATGATAACTTCGGATCTGTTCGTTTTTTGCTAAGTGCTAGTCTAATTCGATTGGAATCGAGCCAATGAAAAGTGTTTTTCGATTTCATGTTAACTTCGGGTTTGATCGTTTTCGGCAAATTGCTAGTCCAATTTGATTGGAATCGAGCCAATGAAAAGTGGTTTTTGATTTCATGATAACTTTAGGTCTTTTCGTTTTCGGCTAATTGCTAGTCTAATTTGATTGGAATCGAGCCAATGAAAGTGTTTTTCGATTTCATGTTAACTTCGGGCTTCATCGTTTTCGGCAAATTTCTAGTCTAATTCGATTGGAATCGAGCCATTGAAAAGTGGTTTTAGATTTCCTGATAACTTCGGGTTTGATCATTTTCGGCGAATTGCTAGTCTAATTCGACTGGAATCGAGCCAATGAAAAGTGGTTTTTGATTTCATGACAACTGCGGGTTTGATCGTTTTCGGTACATTGCTAGTCTAATTCGATTGGAATCGAGCCAATGAAAAGTGGTTTTTGATTTCATGACAACTTCGGGTTTGTTCATTTTTGGCGAAATGCTAGTCTAATCCGATTGGAATCGAGCCAATGAAAAGTGATTTTTGATATCTTGGTAACTTCTGATTTGTTCGGTTTTGGCGAATTGCTAGTCTAATTCGATTGGAATCAAGCCAATGAAAAGCGGTTTTTGATTTCATGATAACTTTAGGATTGATCATTTTTGGCGAATTGCTAGTCTAATTCGATTAGAATCGAGCCAATGAAAAGTGGCTTTCAATTTCAGGATAACATCGGGTTTGTTCGTCTTTGGCAAATTGCTACTCTAATTCGATTGGAATTGAGCCAATGAAAAGTGGTTTTTAATTTCACGATAGCATCGGGTTTGTTCGTCTTTGGGAAATTGCTAGTCTAATTCGATTGGAATCGAGCCAATGAAAAGTGGTGTTTGATTTCAAGATAACTTCAGGCTTGTGCATTTTTGGTGAATTTCTAGTCTAATTCGATTGGAATCGAGCCAATGAAAAGTAGTTTTTGATTTCATGATAACTTCGGGTTTAATCATTTTTTATGAATTGCTAGTCTAATTCGATTGGAATCGAGCCAATGAAATGTTGTTTTTGATTTCACGATAACTTCGGATTTGTTCGTTTTTGGCGAATTGCTAGTCTAATTCGATTGGAATCGAGCCAATGAAAAGTGGTTTTTGATTTCATGATAACTTCGGGTTTAATCATTTTTTATGAATTGCTAGTCTAATTCGATTGGAATCGAGCCAATGAAAAGTGGTTTTTGATTTCATGACAACTTCTGGTTTGATCGTATTCGGCAAGTTGCTATTCTAATTCGATTGGAATCGAGCCAACGAAAAGTGGTTTTTGATTTCATTATAACTTCGAGTTTGTTCATTTTCGGCTAATTGCTAGTCTTATTCGATTGGAATCGAGCCAATGAAATGTTGTTTTTGATTTCACGATAACTTCGGATTTGTTCGTTTTTGACGAATTGCTAGTCTAATTCGATTGGAATCGAGCCAACGAAAAGTGGTTTTTGATTTCATTATAACTTCGAGTTTGTTCATTTTCGGCTAATTGCTAGTCTTATTCGATTGGAATTGAGCCAATGAAAAGTGGTTTTTTATTTCATGAAAACTTCGGGTTTGATCATTTTCAGCAAATTGCTAGTCTAATTCGATCAGAATCGAGCGAATGAAAAGTGGTTTTTGATTTCATGATAACTTCGAGTTTGTTCGTCTTTGGCGAATTGCTAGTCTAATTCGATTGGAATCGCGCCAATGAAAAGTGGTTTTGATTTCTTGATAACCTTGGGTTCGATCATTTTCGGCGAATTGCTAGTCTAATTCGATTGGAATCGAGACAATGAAAAGTGGTTTTGATTTCACAATAAGTTCGGGTTTGTTCGTTTTTGACGAATTGCTAGTCTAATTTGATTCGAATCGAGCCAATGGAAAGTGGCTTTCGATTTCATAATAACATCGGGTTTGTCCGTCTTTGGCAAGTTGTTAGTCTAATTTGATGGGAATTGAGCCAATGAATGTGGTTTTTGATTTCATGATAACATCGGGTTTGTTCGTCTTTGGCAAATTGCTAGTCTAATTCGATTGGAATCGAGCCAAAGAAAAGTGATTTTTGATTTCAT
The DNA here is from genome assembly GCF_002742605.1 of Olea europaea var. sylvestris. NCBI lineage: Eukaryota > Viridiplantae > Streptophyta > Magnoliopsida > Lamiales > Oleaceae > Olea > Olea europaea. The sequence goes on from NW_019265173.1 coordinate 358,784, forward strand.
GATAACATCGGGTTTGTTCGTCTTTGGCAAATTGCTAGTCTAATTCGATTGGAATCGAGTCAATGAAAAGTGGTTTTTGATTTCGTGATAACTTCGGGTTTGTTCGTTTTTTGCGACCTGCTAGTCTGATTCGATTGAAATCAAGCCAATGAAAAGTGGTTTTTGATTTCATGATAACTTCGGGTTTGATCATTTTCGGCATATTGCTAGTCTAATTCGATTGGAATTGAGCCAATGAAAAGTGGTTTTTGATTTCATGACAACTTCGGGTTCGATCGTATTCGACAAATTGCTAATCTAATTAGATTGAAATCAAGCCAATGAAAAGTGGTGTTTGATTTTATGATAACTTCGGGCCTGTTCATTTTCGACTAATTGCTAGCCTAATTCAATTGGAATCGAGCCAATGAAAAGTGGTTTTGATTTCTTGATAACCTTGGGTTAGATCATTTTCGGCGAATTGCTATTCTAATTCGATTGGAATCGAGCCAATGATAAGTTGTTTTAATTTCACAATAAGTTCGGGTTTGTTCGTTTTTGGAGAATTCGTAGTCTAATTTGATTAGAATCGAGCCAATGTAAAGTGGCTTTCGATTTCATGATAACATCTGGTTTGTCCGTCTTTGGCAAGTTGTTAGTCTAATTTGATGGGAATTGAGCCAATGAATGTGGTTTTTTATTTCTTGATAACTTTGGGTTTGATCGTTTTCGACGAATTGCTAGTCCAATTCGATTGGAATCGAGCTAATGAAAAGTTATTTTTGATTTCATGATAACTTCGGGTTTTTTCATTTTTGACGAATTGCTAGTCTAATTCGATTGGAATGGAGCTAATGAAAAGTGATTTTTGATTTCATGATAACTTCGGGCTTCATCATTTTCGGCTAATTGCTAGTCTAATTCGATTGGAATCGAGCCAACGAAAAGTGGTTTTTGATTTTGTGATAACTTCGGGTTTGATCATTTTCGACGAATTGCTAGTGTAATTCGATTGGAATCGAGCCAATTAAAAGTTGTTTTTGATTTCATGACGACTTCGGGTTTGATCGTATTCAGCAAATTGCTAGTCTAATTCGATTGGAATCGAGCCAATGAAAAGTGGTTTTTTACTTCATGATAACTTCGAGTTTGATCATTTTCGACGAATTGCCAGTGTAATTCGATTGGAATAGAACTAATGAAAAGTGGTTTTTGATTTCATGACAACTTCGGGTTTGATCGTATTCGGCAAATTGCTAGTCGAATTCGATTGGAATCGAGCCAATGAAAAGTGGTTTTTGACTTCATGATAACTTCGGGTTTGATCATTTTTGACGAATTGCTAGTGTAATTCGATTGGAATCGAGCCAATGAAAAGTGGTTTTTGATTTCATGACAACTTCGGGTTTGATCGTATTCGGCAAATTGCTAGTCTAATTCGATTGGAATCGAGCCCGTGAAAAGTGATTTGGATTTCTTGATAATCTTGGGTTTGATCATTTTCGGCGAATTGCTAGTCTAATTCGATTGGAATCGAGCCAATGAAAAGTGGCTTTCGATTTCATGATAACATCGGGTTTGTCCGTCTTTGGCAAGTTGTTAGTCTAATTTGATGGGAATTGAGCCAATGAATGTGGTTTTTTATTTCATGATAACTTTGGGTTTGATCGTTTTCGACGAATTGCTAGTCCAATTCGATTGGAATCGAGCCAATGAAAAGTTATTATTGATTTCATGATAACTTCGGGTTTTTTCGTTTTTGGCAAATTGCTAGTCTAATTCGATTGGAATGGAGCCAATGAAAAGTGATTTTTGATTTCATGATAACTTCGGGCTTAATCATTTTCGGCTAATTGCTACTCTAATTCGATTGGAATCGAGCCAACGAAAAGTGGTTTTTCATTTTGTGATAACTTCAGGTTTGATCATTTTCGACGAATTGCTAGTGTAATTCGATTGGAATCGAGCCAATTAAAAGTTGTTTTTGATTTCATGACGACTTCGGGTTTGATCGTATTCAGCAAATTGCTAGTCTAATTCGATTGGAATCGAGCCAATGAAAAGTGGTTTTTTACTTCATGATAACTTCGAGTTTGATCATTTTCGACGAATTGCCAGTGTAATTCGATTGGAATAGAACTAATGAAAAGTGGTTTTTGATTTCATGACAACTTCGGGTTTGATCGTATTCGGCAAATTGCTAGTCGAATTCGATTGGAATCGAGCCAATGAAAAGTGGTTTTTGACTTCATGATAACTTCGGGTTTGATCATTTTTGACGAATTGCTAGTGTAATTCGATTGGAATCGAGCCAATGAAAAGTGGTTTTTGATTTCATGACAACTTCGGGTTTGATCGTATTCGGCAAATTGCTAGTCTAATTCGATTGGAATCGAGCCCGTGAAAAGTGATTTGGATTTCTTGATAATCTTGGGTTTGATCATTTTCGGCGAATTGCTAGTCTAATTCGATTGGAATCGAGCCAATGAAAAGTGGCTTTCGATTTCATGATAACATCGGGTTTGTCCGTCTTTGGCAAGTTGTTAGTCTAATTTGATGGGAATTGAGCCAATGAATGTGGTTTTTTATTTCATGATAACTTTGGGTTTGATCGTTTTCGACGAATTGCTAGTCCAATTCGATTGGAATCGAGCCAATGAAAAGTTATTATTGATTTCATGATAACTTCGGGTTTTTTCGTTTTTGGCAAATTGCTAGTCTAATTCGATTGGAATGGAGCCAATGAAAAGTGATTTTTGATTTCATGATAACTTCGGGCTTAATCATTTTCGGCTAATTGCTACTCTAATTCGATTGGAATCGAGCCAACGAAAAGTGGTTTTTCATTTTGTGATAACTTCAGGTTTGATCATTTTCGACGAATTGCTAGTGTAATTCGATTGGAATCGAGCCAATGAAAAGTTGTTTTTGATTTCATGACGACTACGGGTTTGATCGTATTAGGCAAATTGCTAGTCTAATTCGATTGGAATCGAGCCAATGAAAAGTGGTTTTTGACTTCATGATAACTTCGGGTTTGATCATTTTCGACGAATTGCTAGTGTAATTCGATTGGATTCGAGCCAATGAAAAGTGGTTTTTGATTTCATGAAAACTTCGGGTTTGATCGTATTCGGTAAATTGCTAGTCTAATTCGATTGGAATCGAGCCAGTGAAAAGTGATTTTTGATCTTATGATAACTTCGGGTCTGTTCATTTTGGCGAATTTCTAGTCTAATTAGATTGGAATCGAGCCGATGAAAATTGGTTTTTTATTTCGTAATAACTTCGGGTTTGTTCATTTTCGACAAATTGCTAGTCTAATTCGATAGGAATTGAGCAAATGAAAAGTGGCTTTCGATTTCATGAAAACTTCGAGTTTGTTCGATTTTGGCGAATTGCTAGTCTAATTCGATTGGAATCGAGCCAATGAAAAGTGATTTTTGATTTCATGATAACCTTCTAATTCGATTGGAATCGAGCCAATGAAAAGTGATTTTTGATTTCATGATAACTTCGGGTTTGATCATTTTCGGCTAATTGCTAGCCTATTCAATTAGAATCGAGCCAATGAAAAGTGGTTTTTTATTTCATGATAACTTCGGGTTTGATCATTTTTGGTGAATTGCTAGTCTAATTCAATTGGAATCGAGCCAATTAAAAGTGATTTTTGATTTCATGACAACTTCGGGTTTGTTCATTTTTGGCGAAATGCTAGTCTAATCCGATTGGAATCGAGCCAATGAAAAGTGGTTTTGATTTCATGATAACCTTGGGTTTGATCATTTTCGACGAATTGCTAGTCTAGTTCGATTGGAATTGAGCAAATGAAAAGTGGTTTTTGATTTCATGATAACTTCGAGTTTTTTCATTTTTGGCGAATTGCTAGTCTAATTCGATTGGAATGGAGCCAATGAAAAGTGATTTTTGATTTCATGATAACTTCGGGCTTGTTCATTTTCGGCTAATTGCTAGTCTAATTCGATTGGAATCGAGCCAATGAAAAGTGGTTTTTGATTTCATGATAACTTCGAGTTTTTTCATTTTTGGCGAATTGCTAGTCTAATTCGATTGGAATGGAGCCAATGAAAAGTGATTTTTGATTTCATGATAACTTCGGGCTTGTTCATTTTCGGCTAATTGCTAGTCTAATTCGATTGGAATCGAGCCAACGAAAAGTGGTTTTTGATTTCGTGATAACTTCGGGTTTGATCATTTTCGATGAATTACTAGTGTAATTCGATTGGAATCGAGCCAATGAAAAGTGGTTTTTGATTTCATGACGACTTCGGGTTTGATCGTATTCGGCAAATCGCTAGTCTAATTCGATTTGAATCGAGCCAATGAAAAGTGATTTTTGGCTTCATGATAACTATGGGTTTGATCATTTTCGACGAATTGCTAGTGTAATTTGTTTGGAATCGAGCCAATGAAAAGTGGTTTTTGATTTCATGACCACTTCGGGTTTGATCGTATTCGGCAAATTGCTAGTCTAATTCGATTGGAATCGAGCCAGTGAAAAGTGATTTTTGATCTTATGATAACTTCAGGTCTGTTCATTTTGGCGAATTGCTAGTCTAATTAGATTGGAATCAAGCCAATGAAAATTGGTTTTTTATTTCATGATAACTTCAGGTTTGTTCGTTTTCGACGAATTGCTAGTCTAATTCGATTGGAATTGAGCAAATGAAAAGTAGCTTTCGATTTCATGGTAACTTCAAGTTTGTTCGTTTTTGGCGAATTGCTAGTCTAATTCGATTGGAATCGAGGCAATGAAAAGTGACTTCGGGTTTGATCGTTTTCGACTAATTGCTAGTCTATTTGATTGGAATCGAGCCAATGAAAAGTGGTTTTTGATTTCATGATAACTTCGGGTTTGATCATTTTCGGCGAATTGCTAGTCTAATTCAATTGGAATCGAGCCAATGAAAAGTGGTTTTTGATTTCATGACAACTTCGGGTTTGATTGTATTCGACAAATTGCTAGTCTAATTCGATTGGAATCGAGCCAATGAAAAGTGGTTTTTGATTTCATGACAACTTTGGGTTTGTTCATTTTTGGGGAAATGCTAGTCTAATCCGATTGGAATCGAGCCAATGAAAAGTGGTTTTGATTTCATGATAACCTTGGGTTTGATCATTTTCGACGAATTGCTAGTCTAATTCGATTGGAATCGAGCCAATGAAAAGTGGTTTTTGATTTCATGACAACTTCGGGTTTGTTCATTTTTGGTGAAATGCTAGTCTAATCAGATTGGAATCGAGACAATGAAAAGTGGTTTTGATTTCATGATAACCTTGGGTTTGATCATTTTCGACGAATTGCTAGTCTAATTCGATTGGAATCGAGCCAATGAAAAGTGGTTTTGATTTCGCGATAACTTCGGGTTTGTTCATTTTTGGCGAACTGCTAGTCTAATTTGATTAGAATCGAGCCAATGAAAAGTGGCTTTCGATTTCATGATAACATTGGGTTTGTTCGTCTTTGGCATATTGCCAGTCTAAATTGATAGGAATTGAGCCAATGAAAGTGGTTTTTGATTTCATGATAACAACGGGTTTGTTCTTCTTTGGCAAATTGCTAGTCTAATTCAATTAGAATCGAGCCAATGAAAAGTGGTTTTTGACTTCATGATAACTTCGGGTTTGTTCATTTTTGCGAACTGCTAGTGTAATTCGATTGGAATCGAGCCAATGAAAAGTGGTTTTTGATTTCATGACAACGTCGGGTTTGATCGTATTCGGCAAATTGCTAGTCTAATTCGATTGGAATCTTGCCAGTGAAAAGTGATTTTTGATCTTATGATAACTTCGGGTCTGTTCATTTTGGTGAATTGCTAGTATAATTAGATTGGAATCGAGCCAATGAAAATTGGTTTTTTATTTCATGATAACTTCAGGTTTGTTCGTTTTCGACGAATAGCTAGTCTAATTCGATTGGAATTGAGCAAATGAAAAGTGGCTTTCGATTTCATGATAACTTCAAGTTTGTTCGTTTTTGGGGATTTGCTAGTCCAATTCGATTGGAATCGAGGCAATCAAAAGTGATTTTTGATTTCATGATAACTTCGGGTTTGATCGTTTTCGGCTAATTGCTATCCTATTCGATTGGAATCGAGCCAATGAAAAGTGGTTTTTGATTACATGATAACTTGGGGTTTGATCATATTCGGCAAATTGCTAGTCTAATTCAATTAGAATCGAGCCAATGAAAAGTTGTTTTTGATTTCATGACAACTTCGGGTTTGATCGTATTCGACAAATTGCTAGTCTAATTAGATTGGAATCGAGCCAATGAAAAGTGGTTTTTGATTTCATGACAACTTCAGGTTTGTTCATTTTTGGCGAAATGCTAGTCTAATCCGATTGGAATCAAGCCAATGAAAAGTGGTTTTGATTTCATGATAACCTTGGGTTTGATCATTTTCGACGAATTGTTAGTCTAATTCGATTGGAATCGAGCCAATGAAAAGTGGTTTTGATTTCACGATAAGTTTGGGTTTGTTCAATTTTGGCGACTTGTTAGTCTAATTTGATTAGAATCGAGCCAATGAAAAGTGGCTTTCGATTTCATGATAACATTGGATTTGTTCGCCTTTGGCACATTGCCAGCCTAATTTGATAGGAATTGAGCCAATGAAAGTGGTTTTTGATTTCATGATAACATCGGGTTTGTTTGTCTTTAGCAAATTACTAGTCTAATTCAATTGGAATCGAGCCAATGAAAAGTGGTTTTTGATTTCATGATAACTTCGGGTTCGTTCGTTTTTACGAACTGCTAGGGTGATCCAATTGGAATCGAGCCAATGAAAAGTGGTTTTTGATTTCATGATCATTTCGGGTTTGATCATTTTCGGCGTATTCCTAGCCTAATTCCATTGGAATCGAGCCAATGAATAGTGGTTTTTGATTTCATGACAACTTCTAGTTTGATAGTATTCGACGGCCAGTCTAATTAGATTGAAATCGAGCCAATGAAAAGCGATTTTTGATTTCATGATAACTTCGGGTTTGATCATTTTCAGTGTATTGCTAGTCTAATTCCATTGGAATCGAGCCAATGAAAAGTGGTTTTTGATTTCATAATAACTTCGGGTTTGTTCATTTTTTGTGAACTGCTAGTCTGATTCGATTGGAATCAAGCCAATGAAAAGTGGTTTGTGATTTCATGATAACTTCGGGTTTGATCATTTTTGGCATATTGCTAGTCTAATTCCACTGGAATCGAGCCAATGAAAAGTGGTTTTTGTTTTCATGACAACTTCGAGTTTGATCGTATTCGACAGCTAGTCTAATTAGATTGAAATCGTGCCAATGAAAAGTGGTTTTTGATTTCATGATAACATCGGGTTTGTTCTTCTTTGGCAAATTGCTGGTCTAATTCAATTAGAATCGAGCCAATGAAAAGTGGTTTTTGATTTCATGATAACTTCGAGTTTGTTCATTTTTGCGTACTACTAGTGTAATTCGATTAGAATCGAGCCAATGAAAAGTGGTTTTTGATTTCATGACAACTTCGGGTTTGATCGTATTCGGCAAATTGCTATTTCGATTGGAATCTAGCCAGTGAAAAGTGATTTTTGATCTTATGATAACTTCGGGTCTGTTCATTTTGGCGAGTTGCTAGTCTAATTAGATTGGAATCGAGCCAATGAAAATTGGTTTTTTATTTCATGATAACTTCGGGTTTGTTCATTTTCGACGAATAGCTAGTCTAATTCGATTGGAATTGAGCAAATGAAAAGTGGCTTTCGATTTCATGATAACTTCAAGTTTGTTCGTTTTTGGTGAATTGCTAGTCTAATTCGATTGGAATCGAGCCAATGAAAAGTGATTTTTGATTTCATGATAACTTCGGGTTTGATCGTTTTCGGCTAATTGCTAGTCTATTCGATTGGAATCGAACCAAAGAAAAGTGGTTTTTGATTTCATGATAACTTCGGGATTGATCATTTTCGGCGAATTGCTAGTCTAATTCAATTGAATCGAGCCACTGAAAAGTGGTTTTTGACTTCATGACAACTTCGGGTTTGATCGTATTCGACAAATTGCTTGTCTAATTCGATTGGAATCGAGCCAATGAAAAGTGGTTTTTGATTTCTAGACAACTTCAGGTTTGTTCATTTTTGACGAATTGCTAGTCTAATTCAATTGGAATCGAGCCATTGAAAAGTGGTTTTTGATTTCATGGTAACTTCGGGTTTATTCATTTTTTGCGAATTGCTAGTCTAATTCGATTGGAATCGAGCCAATGAAAAGTGGTTTTGATTTCACGATAAGTTTGGGTTTGTTCATTTTTGGCGACTTGCTAGTCTAATTTGATTAGAATCGAGCCAATGAAAAGTGGCTTTCGATTTCATGATAACATTGGGTTTGTTCGTGTTTGGCAAATTGCCAGTCTAATTTGATAGGAATTGAGCCAATGAAAGTGGGTTTTGATTTCATGATAACATCGGGTTTGTTCGTCTTTAGCAAATTACTAGTCTAATTCAATTGGAATCGAGCCAATGAAAAGTGGTTTTTGATTTCATGATAACTTCGGGTTCGTTCGTTTTTACGAACTGCTAGGGTGATCCGATTGGAATCGAGCCAATGAAAAGTGGCTTTTGATTTCATGATCACTTCGGGTTTGATCATTGTCGGCGTATTCCTAGTCTAATTCCATTGGAATCGAGCCAATGAAAAGTGGTTTTTGATTTCATGACAACTTCTAGTTTGATAGTATTCGACAGCCAGTCTAATTAGATTGAAATCGAGCCAATGAAAAGTGATTTTTGATTTCATGATAACTTCGGCTCTGCTCGTTTTCGGTTAATTGCTAGTCTAATTCGATTGGAATCGAGCCAATGAAAAGTGGTTTTCGATTTCAGGATAACTTCGGGTTTGATCGTTTTCGGCAAATTGCTAGTCTAATTCGATTGGAATCAAGCCAATGAAAAGTGATTTTTGATTTCATGATAACTTCGGGTTTGATCGTATTCGACAGCCAATCTAATTAGATTGAAATCGTGCCAATGAAAAGTGGTTTTTGATTTCATGATAACTTCAGGTCTGTTCGTTTTCGGCTAATTGCTAGTCTAATTCGATTGGAATTGAGCCAATGAAAAGTCGTTTTCGATTTCAGGATAACTTCAGGTTTGATCCTTTTTGGTTAATTGCTAGTCTAATTCGATTGGAATCGAGCCAACGAAAAGGGGTTTTTCGTTTCAAGATAACTTTGGGTTTGTTCCTTTTTTGTGAAATGCTAGTCTAATTCGTTTGGAATCGAGCCAATGAAAAGTAGTTTTTGATTTCATGATAACTTCGGGTTTGTTCATTTTTGGCGAATTGCTAGTCTAATTCGATTGGAATCGAGCCAATGAAAAGTGGTTTTTCATTTCATGATGACTTCGGGTTTGTTCATTTTCGGCTAATTGCAAGTCTAATTCGATTGGTATCGAGCCAATGAAAAGTGATTTTTCATTTCATGATGACTTCGGGTTTGTTCGTTTTGGCGAAATGTTAGTCTACTTTGATTGGAATTGAGCCAATGGAAAGTGATTTTTGATTTCATGATAAATTCGGGTTTGTTTGTTTTTGGTGAATTGCTCGTCTAATTCGATTAGAATCGAGCCAATGAAAGTGGCTTTCGATTTCTTGATAACATCGGGTTTGTTCGTCTTTGGCAAATGGCTAGTCTAATTTGACAGGAATTAGGCCAATGAAAGTGGTTTTTGATTTCATGATAACATCGGGTTTGTTCATCTTTGGCAAATTTCTAGTCTAATTCGATTGGAATCGCGCCAATGAAAAGTGGTTTTTGATTTCATGATAACTTCGGGCTTGTTCGTTTTTTGCGAACTGCTAGTCTGATTCGATTGGAATGAAGCCAATGAAAAGTGGTTTTTGATTTCATGATAACTTCGGGTTTGATCATTTTCGGTGTATTGCTAGTCTAATTCCATTGGAATCGAGCCAATGAAAAGTGGTTTTTGATTTCATGATAACTTCGGGTTTGTTCGTTTTTTGCGAACTGCTAGTCTGATTCGATTGGAATCAAGCCAATGAAAAGTGGTTTGTGATTTCATGATAACTTCGGGTTTGATCATTTTCGGCATATTGCTAGTCTAATTCCACTGGAATCGAGCCAATGAAAAGTGGTTTTTGTTTTCATGACAACTTCGAGTTTGATCGTATTCGACAAATTGCTAGTCTAATTAGATTGAAATCGAGCCAATGAAAAGTGGTTTTTGATTTCATGATAACTTCGGGTCTGTTCGTTTTCGGCTAATTGCTAGTCTAATTTTATTGGAATTGAGCCAATGAAAAGTGTTTTTCGATTTCATGTTAACTTCGTGTTTGATCGTTTTCGACAAATTGCTAGTCCAATTCGATTGGAATCGAGCCAATGAAAAGTGGTTTTTGATTTCATGATAACTTCAGGTCTTTTCATTTTTGGCGAATTGCTAGTCTAATTCGATTGGAATGGAGCCAATGAAAAGTGATTTTTGATTTCATGATAAATTCGGGCTTGATCATTTTCGGCTAATTGTTAGTCTAATTCGATTGGAATCGAGCCAATGAAAAGTGATTTTTGATTTCATGAAAACTTCGGGTTTGTTCATTTTCGGTGAATTGCTAGTGTAATTTGATCGAAATCGAGCCTATGAAAAGTGGTTTTTAATTTCATGACAACTTCGGGTTTGATCGTATTCAGCAAATTGCTAGTCCAATTCGATTGGAATCGAGCCAGTGAAAAGTTATTTTTGATTTCATGATAACTTCGACTTTGTTCGTTTTGGCGAATTGCTTGTCTAATTCGATTGGAATCGAGCCAATGAAAATTGGTTTTTTATTTCATGATAACTTCGGGCTTGTTCGTTTTCGTCAAATTGCTAGTCTAATTCGATTAGAATCGAGCCAATGAAAAATGGCTTTCGATTTCATGATAACTTCTAGTTCGTTCGTTTTTGACGAATTGCTAGTCTAATTCGAATGGAATCGAGCCAATGAAAAGTGATTTTTGATTTCATGATAACTTCGGGTTTGATCATTTTCTGCTAATTGCTAGTCTAATTCGATTGGAATCGAGCCAATGAAAAGTGGTTTTAGATTTCATGATAACTTCGGTTTGATCATCGTATTCGGCGAATTGCTAGTCTAATTCGATTGGAATCGAGCCAATGAAAAGTGGTTTTTGATTTCATGACAACTTCGGGTTTGATCCAATGAAAAGTGGTTTTTGATTTCATGACAACTTCGGGTTTGTTCATTTTTGGCGAAATGCTAGTCCAATCCGATTGGAATCGAGCCAATGAAAAGTGATTTTTGATATCTTGGTAACTTCAGATTTGTTCGTTTTTGGCGAGTTGCCAGTCTAATTCGATTGGAATCGAGCCAATGAAAAGTGGTTTTTGATTTCATGATAACTTTGGGTTTGATCGTTTTCGGCGAATTGCTAGTCTAATTCGATTAGAATCGAGCCAATGAAAAGTGGCTTTCAATTTCATGATAACATCGGGTTTGTTTGTCTTTGGCAAATTGCTACTCTAATTCGATTGGAATTGAGCCAATGAAAAGTGGTTTTTGATTTCATGATAACATCGGGTTTGTTTGTGTTTGGCAAATTGCTAGTGTAATTCGATTGGAATTGAGCCAATGAAAAGTGGTTTTTGATTTCTAGATAACTTCAGGTTTGTTCATTTATGGCGAATTGCTAGTCTAATTCAATTGGAATCGAGCCAATGAAAAGTGGTTTTTGATTTCATGGTAACTTCGGGTTTATTCATTTTTTGCGATGAAAAGTTGTTTTTGATTTCCCGATAACTTCGGATTTGTTCGTTTTTGGCGAATTGCTAGTCTAATTCCATTGGAATTGACCCAATGAAAAGTGGTTTTTGATTTCATGACAACTTCGGGTTTGATCGTATTCGGCAAGTTGTTAGTCTAATTCGATTGGAATCGAACCAATGAAAAGTGGTTTTTGCTTTCATTATAACTTCGAGTTTGTTCATTTTCGACTAATTGCAAGTCTTATTCGATTGGAATCGAGCCAAAGAAAAGTGGTTTTTGATTTCATGAAAACTTCGGGTTTGATCATTTTGGGCAAATTGCTAGTCTAATTTGATCAGAATCGAGCCAATGAAAAGCGGTTTTGGATTTCATGATAACTTCGAATTTGATTATTATCGAAAATTGCTAGTCTAATTTGATTGGAATCGAGCTAATAAAAAATGGTTTTTGATTTCATGATGACTTCGGGTTTCTTCGTTTTCGGCTAATTGCTAGTCTAATTCGATTGGAATTGAGCCAATGAAAAGTGGTTTTTGATTTCATGACAACTTTGGGTTTGTTCATTTTTGGCGAAATGCTAGTCTAATCCGATTGGAATCGGGGCAATGAAAAGTGGGTTTTGATTTCATGATAACTTCGGGTTTGTTCTTCTTTGGCGAATTGCTAGTCTAATTCGATTGGAAGCGAGCCAATAAAAAGTGGTTTTGATTTCTTGATAACCTTGGGTTTGATCATTTTCGGCGAATTGCTAGTCTAATTCGATTGGAATCGAGCCAATGAAAGGTGGTTTTGATTTCACAATAAGTTCGGGTTTGTTCGTTTCTGGCGAATTGCTAGTCTACTTTGATTAGAATCGAGCCAATGAAAAGTGGCTTTCGATTTCATGATAACATCGGGTTTGTCCGTCATTGGCAAGTTGTTAGTCTAATTTGATGGGAATTGAGCCAATGAATGTGGTTTTTGATTTCATGATAACATCAGGTTTGTTCGTCTTTGGCAAATTTCTAGTCTAATTCAATTGGAATCGAGCCAATGAAAAGTGGTTTTTGATTTCGTGATAACTTCGGGTTTGTTCGTTTTTTGCAAACTGCTAGTCTGATTCGATTGGAATCAAGCCAATGAAAAGGGGTTTTTGATTTCATGATAACTTCGGGTTTGATCATTTTTGGCGTATTGCTAGTCTGATTCGATTGGAATCGAGCCAATGAAAAGTGGTTTTTGATTTCATGATAATTTCGGGTTTGATCATTTTCGACGAATTGCTAGTCTAATTCGATTGGAATTGAGCCAATGAAAAGTGGTTTTTGATTCCATGATAACTTCGGCTTCGATTATTTTTTTGTGAATTGCGAGTCTAATTCGATTGGAATTGAGCTAATGAAAAGTGGCTTTCGATTTCATGTTAACTTCGGGTTGGATTGTTTTTGAAAAATTGCTTGTCCAATTCGATTGGAATCGAGCCAATGAAAAGTGGTTTTCGACTTCATGATACCTTTGGGTTTGTTCGTTTTTAGCGAATTGCTATTCTAATTCAATTGGATCCAATGAAAAGTGGTTTTTGATTCCATGACAACTTCGGGTTTGTTCGTTTTCGACTAATTGCTGGTCTAATTCGATTGGAATCGAGCCATTGAAAAATGGTTTTTCATTTCATGACAACTTCGGGTTTGATCGTATTCGGCAATTTGCTAGTCTAATTTGATTGGAATCTAGCCAATGAAAACTGGTTTTTGATTTCATGATAACTTCGGGTTTGTTCATTTTTGGCTAATTGCTAGTCTAATTCGATTGGAATCGAGCCAATGAAAAGTGGTTTTTGATTTCATGATAACTTCGGGTTTGATCATTTTCGGAGAGTTGCTAGTCTAATTCGATTGAAATCGAGTCAATGAAAAGTGATTTTTGATTTCATGACAACTTTGGGTTTGATCGTATTCGACAAATCGCTAGTCTAATACAATTGGAATTTGAGCCGATGAAAAGTGGTTTTTGATTTCATGATAACTTCGATTTTGATCGTTTTAGAAAATTGCTAGTCTAATTCGATTGGAATCGAGCTAATAAAAAGTGATTTTTGATTTCATGATAACTTTGGGTTTGATCATTTTCGAAGAATTGCTAGTCTAATTCGATTGGAATCGAGCCAATGAAAAGTCGCGGTCGATTACAAGATAACTTTGAGTTTTATCATTCTCGAAAAATTGTTAGTCTAATTCGATTGGAATCTAGCCAATGAAAAGTGGTTTTCGATTTCATAAAAACTTCGAGTTTGATCATTTTCGACAAATTGCTAGTCTAATTCGATTGGAATCGAGCCAACGAAAAGTGGTTTTAAATTTCATGATAACTTCGGGTTTTTCGTTTTTGGCGAAATACTAGTCTAATTCGATTGGAATCGAGCCAATGAAAAGTGATTTTTGATTTCATGATAACTTCGGGATTGTTCGATTTTGGTGAATTGCTAGTCTAATTCGGTTGGAATCGAGCTGATGAAAAGGGGTTTTTGATTTCATGAAAACTTCGGGTTTGATCGTTTTCGACGATTTGCTAGTCTAATTCGATTAGAATCGAGCCAATGAAAAGTGGTTTTGATTTTATGATAACTTCATATTTGTTCCTTTCTGGCAAATTGCTAGTCTTATTCGATTAGAATCGAGCCAATGAAAAGTGGCTTTCGATTTCATGATAACATCGGGTTTCTTCGTCTTTAGCGAATTGCTAGTCTAATTCGATTGGAATCGAGCCAGTGAAAAGTGGATTTCAATTTCATGATAACATCGGGTTTGTTCATCTTTGGCAAATTGCTAGTCTAATTCAATTGGAATCGAGCAAATGAAAAGTGGTTTTTGATTTCATGATAACATCGGGTTTGCTCATCTTTGGCGAATTGCTAGTCTAATTCGATTGGAATCGAGCCAATGAAAAGTGGTTTTTGAATTCTTGATAACCTCGGGTTTGTTTGTTTTTGGCGAATTGCTAGTCTAATTCGATTGGAATCGAGCCAATGAAAAGTGGTCTTTGATTTCATGATAACTTCGGGTTTGTTCCTTTTCGGCTAATTCCTAGTCTGATTCGATTGGAATCGAGCTAATGATAAGTGGTTTTTGATTTCATGATAACTTCGGCTTTGATCATTTTGGGCGAATTGCGAGCCTAATTCGATTGGAATCGAGCCAATGAAAAGTGTCTTTCGATTTCATGATAACTTCGAGTTTGATCATTTTCGAAAAACTGCTAGTCCAATTCGATTGGAATCGAGCCAATGAAAAGTGGCTTTCGACTTCATGATAACTTCGGATTTGATCGTTTCCGGGAAATTGCTAGTCTAATTCGATTGCAATCGAAAAAATGAAAAGTGGTTTTTGATTTCACGATAACTTCTGGTTTGTTCGTTTTTGGCAAATTCCTAGTCTAATTCGATTGGAATCGAGCCAATGAAAAGTGGTTTTTGATTTCATGATAACATCGGGGTTGATCATTTTCGGCAAATTGCTAGTCTAATTCGATTGGAATCGAGCCAATGAAAAGTGGTTTTTTATTTCATGATAACTTCAGGTTTGTTCGTTTTTGGCGAATTGCTAGTCTAATTCGATAGGAATCGAGCCAATAAAAAGTAGTTTTTGATTTCATGATAACTTCGAGTTTGTTCGTTTTTGGCAAATTGCTAGTCTAATTCGATTGGAATCGAGCCAATGAAAAGTGGTTTTTGATTTTATCACAACTTCGAATTTGGTCGTTTTCGGAAATTGCTAGTCAAATTTGATTGGAATCGAGCCAATGAAAAGTGGTTTTTGATTTCATGATAACATCGGGGTTGATCATTTTCGGCAAATTGCTAGTCTAATTCGATTGGAATCGAGCCAATGAAAAGTGGTTTTTGATTTCTTGATAACTTCGGGTTTGTTCGTTTTTGGCTAATTGCTAGTCTAATTCGATTGGAGTCGAGCTAATGAAAAGTGGTTTTTGATTTCATGATAACTTCAGGTTTGATCGTTTTCGAAAAATTGCTTGTCCAATTCGGTTGGAATCGAGCCAATGAAAAGTGGCTTTCGACTTCATGAAAACTTCGGATTTGATCGTTTCCCAGAAATTGCTAGTCTAATTCGATTGCAATCGAAAAAATGAAAAGTGGTTTTTGATTTCACGATAACTTCTGGTTTGTTCGTTTTTGGCAAATTCCTAGTCTAATTCGATTGGAATCGAGCCAATGAAAAGTGGTTTTTTATTTCGTGATAACTTCAGGTTTGTTCGTTTTTGGCGAATTGCTAGTCTAATTCGATAGGAATCGAGCCAATAAAAAGTAGTTTTTGATTTCATGATAACTTCGAGTTTGTTCGTTTTTGACAAATTGCTAGTCTAATTCGATTGTAATCGAGCCAATGAAAAATGGTTTTTGATTTTATCACAACTTCGAATTTGGTCGTTTTCGAAAATTGCTAGTCAAATTTGATTGGAATCGAGCCAATGAAAAGTGGTTTTTGATTTCATGATAACATCGGGGTTGATCATTTTCGGCAAATTGCTAGTCTAATTCGATTGGAATCGAGCCAATGAAAAGTAGTTTTTGATTTCTTGATAACTTCGGGTTTGTTCGTTTTTGGCTAATTGCTAGTCTAATTCGATTGGAGTCGAGCTAATGAAAAGTGGTTTTTGATTTCATGATAACTTCAGGTTTGATCGTTTTCGAAAAATTGCTTGTCCAATTCGGTTGGAATCGAGCCAATGAAAAGTGGCTTTCGACTTCATGATAACTTCGGATTTGATCGTTTCCCAGAAATTGCTAGTCTAATTCGATTGCAATCGAAAAAATGAAAAGTGGTTTTTGATTTCACGATAACTTCTGGTTTGTTTACTTTTGGCGAATTACTATTCTAAATCTAATCTAATTCGATTGGAATCGAGCCAATGAAAAGTGGTTTTTGATTTCATGATAACTTCGGGTTTGTTCATTTTTGGCGTATTGCTAGTCTAATTCGATAGGAATCGAGCCAATAAAAAGTAGTTTTTGATTTCATGATAACTTCGGGTTTGTTCGTTTTTGGCAAATTGCTAGTCTAATTCGATTGGAATCGAGCCAATGAAAAGTGGTTTTTGATTTAATCACAACTTCGAATTTGATCGTTTTCGAAAATTGCTAGTCAAATTTGATTGGAATCGAGCCAATGAAAAGTGGTTTTTGATTTCATGATAACATCGGGGTTGATCATTTTCGACGAATTGCTAGTCTAATTCGATTGGAATCGAGCCAATGAAAAGTGGTTTTTGATTTCTTGATAACTTCGGGTTTGTTCGTTTTCGGCTAATTGCTAGTTTAATTCGATTGGAGTCGAGCTAATGAAAAGTGGTTTTTAATTTCATGATAACTTCGGGTTTGATCATTTTCGAAAAATTGCTTGTCCAATTCGGTTGGAATCGAGCCAATGAAAAGTGGCTTTCGACTTCATGATAACTTCTGATTTGATCGTTTTCGACAAATTGCGAGTCTAATTCGATTGCAATCGAAAAAATGAAAAGTGGTTTTTGATTTCACGATAACTTCTAGTTTGTTCGTTTTTGGCAGATTCCTAATCTAATTCGATTGGAATCAAGCCAACGAAAAGTGGTTTTTGATTTCATGATAAATTCGGGTTTGTTCATTTTTGGCGAATTGCTAGTCTAATTCAATTGGAATTGAGCCAATGAAAAGTAGTTTTTGATTTCATGATAACTTCGGGTTTGTTCGTTTTTGGCGAATTGCTAGTCTAATTCGATTGGAATCGAGCCAATGAAAAGTGGTTGTTGATTTCATGACAACTTCGGATTTGATCTTTTTCAAAAATTGCTAGTCAAATTCGATTGGAATCGAGCCAATGAAAAGTGGTTTTTGATTTCATGATAACATCGGGGTTGATCATTTTCGACGAATTACTAGTCTAATTCGATTGGAATCGAGCCAATGAAAAGTGGTTTTTGAATTCTTGATAACCTCGGGTTTGTTTGTTTTTGGCGAATTGCTAGTCTAATTCGATTGGAATCGAGCCAATGAAAAGTGGTTTTTGATTTCATGATTACTTCGGGTTTTTTCATTCTTTGCGAAATGCTGGTCTAATTCGATTGGAATCGAGCCAATAAAAAGTAGTTTTTGATATCATGATAACTTCGTGTTTGTTCTTTTTGGTGAATTGCTAGTCTAATTCATTTGGATCGAGCCAATGAAAAGTGATTTTTGATTTCATGATAACTTCGGGTTTGTTCGTTTTCGGCTAAATCCTAGTCTGATTCGATTGGAATCGAGCTAATGATAAGTGGTTTTTGATTTCATGATAACTTCGGCTTTGATCATTTTCGACGAATTGCGAGCCTAATTCGATTGGAATCGAGCCAATGAAAAGTGTCTTTCGATTTCATGATAACTTCGAGTTTGATCGTTTTCGAAAAATTGCTAGTCCAATTCGATTGGAATCAAGCCAATGAAAAGTGGCTTTCGACTTCATGATAACTTCGGATTTGATCTTTTCCGAGAAATTGCTAGTCTAATTCGATTGCAATCGAAAAAATGAAAAGTGGTTTTTGATTTCACGATAACTTCTGGTTTGTTCGTTTTTGGCAAATTCCTAGTCTAATTCGATTGGAATCGAGCCAATGAAAAGTGGTTTTTGATTTCATGATAACTTCGGGTTTGTTCGTTTTTGGCGAATTGCTAGTCTAATTCGATAGGAATCGAGCCAATAAAAAGTAGTTTTTGATTTCATGATAACTTCGGGTTTGTTCGTTTTTGGCAAATTGCTTGTCTAATTCGATTGGAATCGAGCCAGTGAAAAGTGGTTTTTGATTTGATCACAACTTCGAATTTGATCGTTTTCGAAAATTTCTAGTCAAATTTGATTGGAATCGAGCCAATGAAAAGTGGTTTTTGATTTCATGATAACATCGGGGTTGATCATTTTCGGCGAATTGCTAGTCTAATTCGATTAGAATCGAGCCAATGAAAAGTGGTTTTTGATTTCTTGATAACTTCGGGTTTGTTTGTTTTCGGCTAATTGCTAGTCTAATTTGATTGGAGTCGAGCTAATGAAAAGTGGTTTTTGATTTCATGATAACATCGGGTTTGATCGTTTTCGAAAAACTGATTGTCCAATTCGGTTGGAATCGAGCCAATGAAAAGTGGCTTTCGACTTCATGATAACTTCTGATTTGATCGTTTCCGACAAATTGTGAGTGTAATTCGATTGCAATCAAAAAAATGAAAAGTGGTTTTTGATTTCACGATAACTTCTGGTTTGTTCGTTTTTGGCAGATTCCTAATCTAATTCGATTTGAATCGAGCCAATGAAAAGTGGTTTTTGATTTCATGATAAATTCGGGTTTGTTCATTTTTGGCGAATTGCTAGTCTAATTCAATTGGAATTGAGCCAATGAAAAGTAGTTTTTGATTTCGTGATAACTTCGGGTTTGTTCGTTTTTGGCGAATTGCTAGTCTAATTCGATTGGAATCGAGCCAATGAAAAGTGGTTTTTGATTTCATGACAACTTCGTGTTTGATCGTTTTCAAAAATTACTAGTCAAATTCGATTGGAATCGAGCCAATGAAAAGTGGTTTTTGATTTCATGATAACATCGGGGTTGATCATTTTCGACGAATTACAGGTCTAATTCGATTGGAATCGAGCCAATGAAAAGTGGTTTTTGATTTCATGATAACTTCGGGTTTGTTCGTTTTCGGCTAATTGCTAGTCTAATTCGATTGGAATCGAGCCAATGAAAAGTGGTTTTTGATTTCATGATAACTTCGGGTTTGTTCGTTTTCGGCTAATTGCTAGTCTAATTCGATTGGAATCGAGCTAATGAAAAGTGATTTTTGATTTCATGACAACTTCGGGTTTGTTCATTTTTGGCGAATTACTAGTCTAATTCTGTAACGCCCCGACCCCTAGTGGACCGGAACGCTGCTTACTTTAGTTAGCTTAACCGGTGGTTTAGTGACAAGTGTATACGTTTTAGCGGAAGCTTATGTCTTCGGATAATAATTTAAATAACAATACTTCAAATACTTTAAGCAAAAACAATGAATCATTTTTCAAAACAACAAAATGTAATTTATTTGAAGAAAACATAACTTGTTCTAGCATTCTGCATTATTCAAAACTTTAAAGAAATAACATTGGAAAACATTTCATAAAAATAAATCCAAATCACTTATTCAGCGGATTTCCATGGGCTCGTTGCATCACTCTCCATCTTCTCCTCCATCCATGCCCGAGGTAAAATTCCTTCAATCTGTAGAGATGGAATTAAACCCGTGAGTTGAAAAACTCAATAGGTGTCATAGGTGCATTCGTGATCAAGCTATACATTTCAAAACATTAATTTAATAACTTTTCATACATATCGTACCCGGAGGCACCATTTGACATGAAGGGGTATGCCGTACCCGAGGGCACCATTTGACATACGAACATTTCTTCAACATAGAGGGGTATGCCGTACCGGAGTACCATTTGACATACAAACATTAACATAGAGGGATATGCCGTACCAGAGTACCATTTGACATACAAACATTAACATGAATCGAAACTTATAACTTAACACGATTAAACACATTGCACCTCTATCTACCTTGATTGATGCTTTTGAAACTTTGAAAACTTCGATGAAACTTGGACGTTGAAAGAAATGCACTCCTTGGATGTTTGAAAACCGTTGAGAATTGATGCTTGAAGCCACTCCTTAAACTTCTAGGAAAAATAGTTTTCCTCCCTCTCTTTTTCTCTCTTGAAAACTCTTTCTTTAGTTTGTAAAAGCTCTTACTTTTGGTGTGAGAAAAATGAGTGAAATGTGGTCTCTATTTATAGGTAAATATCCCATAACTTAAAGCAAATGAAGCGTCAAATTTCATTTAAGAGAGAAACATGGGTGCCATTTAAGTTTGAGATTAAATACTTCAATTTAGTGGGGTTTTTATTTCCAAAAACGTGACTGGCCCTTCGAGAAAATAATTGATCAAAATAAATATTTAAATTCTAGAGAAAAACGAGAATTTTCATTTCTGGCAGTTTCGGTCGACTGGTTGAAGTCCGGTTGACACTGCACAGCTTTCAGTGTTTCTATCATAACTTCTTCTCCCGATATCTGATTGAAGTAATTCAAAGTGCGTTGAAAAGATAACTCAAAGATCTATAACTTTTATTTAGATATCATTTTCCAAATCGAATGTTTCCTATGTCGAAAAAGGGTCTCAAATGAGACTAAAAATCTAAAGTATACTTTAGTCATCCAATATTCACTTCTTAGTGCCACTAAGGTGCCTAGAATTATTTGGGCTTCTACAAATTTGGTTGGAATCGAGCCAATGAAAAGTAGTTTTTGATTTCATGATAACATCGGGTTTGTTTGTTTTTTGCGTAATGCTAGTCTAATTCGATTGGAATCGGAACAATGAAAAGTAGTTTTTGATTTCATGACAACTTTGGGTTTGTTCATTTTTGGCAAGTTGCTAGTCTAATTCGATTGGAATCGAGCAAATGAAAAATAGTTTTTGATTTCATGATAACATCGTGTTTGTTCATTTTCGGCTAATTGCTAGTCTAATTCGATTGGATTCGAACCAATGAAAGGTGGTTTTTGATTTCATGATAACTTCGGGTTTGATCATTTTCGACGAATTGCTAGTCTAATTCGATTTCAATTGGAATCGAGCCAGTGAAAAGTGGATTTCGATTTCATGATAACTTCGGCTTTGATTGTTTTCGAAAAATTGCTAGTCTAATTCGATTGGAATCGAGCCAATGAAAAGAATTTTTTGATTTCATGACAACTTCGGGTTTGTCGTTTTTCGCGAATTGCTTGTCTAATTCGATTGAAATCGAGCCAATGAAAACTGGTTTTTGATTTCATGATAACTTCACGTTTGATCATTTTCAGCAAATTACTAGTCTAATTCGATTGGAATCGAGCAATGAAAAGTGGTTTTCGATTTCAAGATAACTTTGGGTTTGTTCATTTTCGACAAATTCGTAGTCTAATTCGACTGGAATTGAGCCAATGAAAAGTGGTTCTTGATTTCTTGATAACTTTGGGTTTGTTCATTTTTTACGAAATGCTAGTCTAATTCGATTGGAATCTAGCCAATGAATAGTGGTTTTTGATTTCATGATAACTTCAGGTTTGTTCATTTTTGACGACTTGCTAGTCTAATTCGATTGGAATCGAGCCAATGAATAGTGGTTTTTGATTTCATGATAACTTCAGGTTTGTTCATTTTTGACGACTTGCTAGTCTAATTCGATTGGAATCGAGCCAATGAATAGTGGTTTTTGATTTCATGATAACTTCAGGTTTGTTCATTTTTGACGACTTGCTAGTCTAATTCGATTGGAATCGAGCCAATGAATAGTGGTTTTTGATTTCATGATAACTTCAGGTTTGTTCATTTTTGACGACTTGCTAGTCTAATTCGATTGGAATCGAGCCAATGAATAGTGGTTTTTGATTTCATGATAACTTCAGGTTTGTTCATTTTTGACGACTTGCTAGTCTAATTCGATTGGAATCGAGCCAATGAATAGTGGTTTTTGATTTCATGATAACTTCAGGTTTGTTCATTTTTGACGACTTGCTAGTCTAATTCGATTGGAATCGAGCCAATGAATAGTGGTTTTTGATTTCATGATAACTTCAGGTTTGTTCATTTTTGACGACTTGCTAGTCTAATTCGATTGGAATCGAGCCAATGAATAGTGGTTTTTGATTTCATGATAACTTCAGGTTTGTTCATTTTTGACGACTTGCTAGTCTAATTCGATTGGAATCGAGCCAATGAATAGTGGTTTTTGATTTCATGATAACTTCAGGTTTGTTCATTTTTGACGACTTGCTAGTCTAATTCGATTGGAATCGAGCCAATGAATAGTGGTTTTTGATTTCATGATAACTTCAGGTTTGTTCATTTTTGACGACTTGCTAGTCTAATTCGATTGGAATCGAGCCAATGAATAGTGGTTTTTGATTTCATGATAACTTCAGGTTTGTTCATTTTTGACGACTTGCTAGTCTAATTCGATTGGAATCGAGCCAATGAATAGTGGTTTTTGATTTCATGATAACTTCAGGTTTGTTCATTTTTGACGACTTGCTAGTCTAATTCGATTGGAATCGAGCCAATGAATAGTGGTTTTTGATTTCATGATAACTTCAGGTTTGTTCATTTTTGACGACTTGCTAGTCTAATTCGATTGGAATCGAGCCAATGAATAGTGGTTTTTGATTTCATGATAACTTCAGGTTTGTTCATTTTTGACGACTTGCTAGTCTAATTCGATTGGAATCGAGCCAATGAATAGTGGTTTTTGATTTCATGATAACTTCAGGTTTGTTCATTTTTGACGACTTGCTAGTCTAATTCGATTGGAATCGAGCCAATGAATAGTGGTTTTTGATTTCATGATAACTTCAGGTTTGTTCATTTTTGACGACTTGCTAGTCTAATTCGATTGGAATCGAGCCAATGAATAGTGGTTTTTGATTTCATGATAACTTCAGGTTTGTTCATTTTTGACGACTTGCTAGTCTAATTCGATTGGAATCGAGCCAATGAATAGTGGTTTTTGATTTCATGATAACTTCAGGTTTGTTCATTTTTGACGACTTGCTAGTCTAATTCGATTGGAATCGAGCCAATGAATAGTGGTTTTTGATTTCATGATAACTTCAGGTTTGTTCATTTTTGACGACTTGCTAGTCTAATTCGATTGGAATCGAGCCAATGAATAGTGGTTTTTGATTTCATGATAACTTCAGGTTTGTTCATTTTTGACGACTTGCTAGTCTAATTCGATTGGAATCGAGCCAATGAATAGTGGTTTTTGATTTCATGATAACTTCAGGTTTGTTCATTTTTGACGACTTGCTAGTCTAATTCGATTGGAATCGAGCCAATGAATAGTGGTTTTTGATTTCATGATAACTTCAGGTTTGTTCATTTTTGACGACTTGCTAGTCTAATTCGATTGGAATCGAGCCAATGAATAGTGGTTTTTGATTTCATGATAACTTCAGGTTTGTTCATTTTTGACGACTTGCTAGTCTAATTCGATTGGAATCGAGCCAATGAATAGTGGTTTTTGATTTCATGATAACTTTGGGTTTATTCGTTTTTGGCAAATTGCTAGTCTAATTCGATTGGAATCGAGCCCATGAAAAGTGGTTTTTGATTTCATGATAACTCCGGCTTTGTTCATTTTTGTCAAATTACTATTCTAATTCGATTGGAATCGAACCAATGAAAAGTGGCTTTTGATTTCATGATAACTTTGGGTTTTTTCGTTTTTGGCGAAATGCTAGTCTAATTCGATTGGAATTGACCCAATGAAAAGTGGCTTTCGATTTCATGATAACTCCAAGTTTGTTCGTTTTTGGGGATTTGCTAGTCCAATTCGAATGGAATCGAGCCAATCAAAAGTGATTTTTGTTTTCATGATAACTTCGGGTTTGATCGTTTTCGGCTAATTGCTAGTCTATTCGATTGGAATCGAGCCAATGAAAAGTGGTTTTTGATTTCATGATAACTTGGGGTTTGATCATTTTCGGTAACTTGCTAGTCTAATTCAATTAGAATTGAGCCAATGAAAAGTGGTTTTTGATTTCATGACAACTTCGGGTTTGATCGTATTCGACAAATTGCTAGTCTAATTCGATTGGAATCGAGCCAATGAAAAGTGGTTTTTGATTTCATGACAACTTCAGGTTTGTTCATTTTTGGCGAAATGCTAGTCTAATCCAATTGGAATCGAGCCAATGAAAAGTGGTTTTGATTTCATGATAACCTTGGGTTTGATCATTTTCGACGAATTGTTAGTCTAATTCGATTGGAATCGAGCCAATGAAAAGTGGTTTTGATTTCACGATAAGTTTGGGTTTGTTCAATTTTGGCGACTTGCTAGTCTAATTTGATTAGAATCGAGCCAATGAAAAGTGGCTTTCGATTTCATGATAACATTGGATTTGTTCGTCTTTGGCAAATTGCCAGCCTAATTTGATAGGAATTGAGCCAATGAAAGTGGTTTTTGATTTCATGGTAACATCGGGTTTGTTCGTCTTTAGCAAATTACTAGTCTAATTCAATTGGAATCGAGCCAATGAAAAGTGGTTTTTGATTTCATGATAACTTCGGGTTCGTTCGTTTTTGCGAACTGCTAGGGTGATCCGATTGGAATCGAGCCAATGAAAAGTGATTTTTGATTTCATGATCACTTCGGGTTTGATCATTTTCGGCGTATTCCTAGTCTAATTCCATTGGAATCGAGCTAATGAATAGTGATTTTTGATTTCATGACAACTTCTAGTTTGATAGTATTCGACGGCCAGTCTAATTAGATTGAAATCGAGCCAATGAAAAGTGATTTTTGATTTCATGATAACTTCGGGTTTGATCATTTTCGTTGTATTGCTAGTCTAATTCCATTGGAATCGAGCCAATGAAAAGTGGTTTTTGATTTCATGATAACTTCGGGTTTGTTCGTTTTTTGCGAACTGCTAGTCTGATTCGATTATCGAGCCAATGAAAAGTGATTTTTGATTTCATGATAACTTCGGGTTTGATCATTTTCGGTGTATTGCTAGTCTAATTCCATTGGAATCGAGCCAATGAAAAGTGGTTTTTGATTTCATGATAACTTCGGGTTTGTTCGTTTTTTACGAACTGCTAGTCTGATTCGATTGGAATCAAGCCAATGAAAAGTGGTTTGTGATTTCATGATAACTTCGGGTTTGATCATTTTCGGCATAGTGCTAGTCTAATTCCACTGGAATCGAGCCAATGAAAAGTGGTTTTTGTTTTCATGACAACTTCGAGTTTGATCGTATTCGACAGCCAGTCTAATTAGATTGAAATCGTGCCAATGAAAAGTGGTTTTTGATTTCATGATAACATCGGGTTTGTTCTTCTTTGGCAAATTGCTAGCCTAATTCAATTAGAATCGAGCCAATGAAAAGTGGTCTTTGATTTCATGATAACTTCGGGTTTGTTCATTTTTGCGAACTACTAGTGTAATTCGATTAGAATCGAGCTAATGAAAAGTGGTTTTTGATTTCACGACAACTTCGGGTTTGATCGTATTCGGCAAATTGCTATTTCGATTGAAATCTAGCCAGTGAAAAGTGATTTTTGATCTTATGATAACTTCGGGTCTGTTCATTTTGGCGAATTGCTAGTCTAATTAGATTGGAATCGAGCCAATGAAAATTGGTTTTTTATTTCATGATAACTTCGGGTTTGTTCATTTTCGACGAATAGCTAGTCTAATTCGATTGGAATTGCGCAAATGAAAAGTGGCTTTCGATTTCATGATAACTTTAAGTTTGTTCGTTTTTGGTGAATTGCTAGTCTAATTCGATTGGAATCGAGCCAATGAAAAGTGATTTTTGATTTCATGATAACTTCGGGTTTGATCGTTTTCGGCTAATTGCTAGTCTATTCGATTGGAATCGAACCAATGAAAAGTGGTTTATGATTTCATGATAACTTCGGGTTTGATCATTTTCGGAGAATTGCTAGTCTAATTCAGTTGAATCGAGCCAATGAAAAGTGGTTTTTGACTTCATGACAACTTCGGGTTTGATCGTATTCGATAAATTGCTAGTCTAATTCGATTGGAATCGAGCCAATGAAAAGTGGTTTTTGATTTCTAGATAACTTCAGGTTTTTTCATTTTTGGCGAATTGCTAGTCTAATTCGATTGGAATCGAGCCAATGAAAAGTGGTTTTTGATTTCATGGTAACTTCGGGTTTATTAATTTTTTGCGAATTGCTAGTCTAATTCGATTGGAATCGAGCCAATGAAAAGTGGTTCTGATTTCACGATAAGTTTGGGTTTGTTCATTTTTGGCGACTTGCTAGTCTAATTTGATTAGAATCGAGCCAATGAAAAGTGGCTTTCGATTTCACGATAACATTGGGTTTGTTCGTGTTTGGCAAATTGCCAGTCTAATTTGATAGGAATTGAGCCAATGAAAGTGGTTTTTGATTTCATGATAACATCGGGTTTGTTCGTCTTTAGCAAATTACTAGTCTAATTCAATTGGAATCGAGCCAATGAAAAGTGGTTTTTGATTTCATGATAACTTCGGGTTTGTTCATTTTTGCGAACTGCTAGGGTGATCCGATTGGAATCGAGCCAATGAAAAGTGGCTTTTGATTTCATGATCACTTTGGGTTTGATCATTGTCGGCGTATTCCTAGTCTAATTCCATTGGAATCGAGCCAATGAAAAGTGATTTTTGATTTCATGACAACTTCTAGTTTGATAGTATTCGACAGCCAGTCTAATTAGATTGAAATCGAGCCAATGAAAAGTGATTTTTGATTTCATGATGACTTCGGCTCTGCTCGTTTTCGGTTAATTGCTAGTCTAATTCGATTGGAATCGAGCCAATGAAAAGTGGTTTTCGATTTCAGGATAACTTCGGGTTTGATCGTTTTCGGCAAATTGCTAGTCTAATTCGATTGGAATCAAGCCAATGAAAAGTGGTTTTTGATTTCATGATAACTTTGGGTTTGATCGTTTTCGGCTAATTGCTAGTCTAATTCGATTGGAATTGAGCCAATGAAAAGTGGTTTTCGATTTCAGGATAACTTCAGGTTTGATCCTTTTTGGTTAATTGCTAGTCTAATTCGATTGGAATCGAGCCAACGAAAAGGGGTTTTTCGTTTCAAGATAACTTTGGGTTTGTTCCTTTTTTGCGAAATGCTAGTCTAATTCGTTTGGAATCGAGCCAATGAAAAGTAGTTTTTGATTTCATGATAACTTCGGGTTTGTTCATTTTTGGCGAATTGCTAGTCCAATTCGATTGGAATCGAGCCAATGAAAAGTGGTTTTTGATTTCATGATAACTTCGGGTTTGTTCATTTTTGGCGAATTGCTAGTCCAATTCGATTGGAATCGAGCCAATGAAAAGTGGTTTTTCATTTCATGATGACTTCGGGTTTGTTCATTTTCGGCTAATTGCTAGTCTAATTCGATTGGTATCGAGCCAATGAAAAGTGATTTTTCATTTCATGATGACTTCTGGTTTGTTCGTTTTGGCGAAATGTTAGTCTAATTCGATTGGAATTGAGACAATGGAAAGTGATTTTTGATTTCATGATAAATTCGGGTTTGTTTGTTTTTGGTGAATTGCTCGTCTAATTCGATTAGAATCGAGCCAATGAAAAGTGGCTTTCGATTTCTTGATAACATTAGGTTTGTTCGTCTTTGGCAAATGGCTAGCCTAATTTGACAGGAATTAGGCCAATGAAAGTGGTTTTTGATTTCATGATAACATCGGGTTTGTTCATCTTTGGCAAATTTCTAGTCTAATTCGATTGGAATCGCGCCAATGAAAAGTGGTTTTTGATTGCATGATAACTTCGGGTTTGTTCTTTTTTTGCGAACTCCTAGTCTGATTCGATTGGAATGAAGCCAATGAAAAGTGGTTTTTGATTTCATGATAACTTCGGGTTTGATCATTTTCGGTGTATTGCTAGTCTAATTCCATTGGAATCGAGCCAATGAAAAGTGGTTTTTGATTTCATGATAACTTCGGGTTTGTTCGTTTTTTGCGAGCTGCTAGTCTGATTCGATTGGAATCAAGCCAATGAAAAGTGGTTTGTGATTTCATGATAACTTCCGGTTTGATCATTTTCGGCATATTGCTAGTCTAATTCCACTGGAATCGAGCCAATGAAAAGTGGTTTTTGTTTTCATGACAACTTCGAGTTTGATCGTATTCGACAAATTGCTAGTCTAATTAGATTGAAATCGAGCCAATGAAAAGTGGTTTTTGATTTCATGATAACTTCGGGTCTGTTCGTTTTCGACTAATTGTTAGTCTAATTCGATTGGAATTGAGCCAATGAAAAGTGTTTTTCGATTTCATGTTAACTTCGGGTTTGATCGTTTTCGACAAATTGCTAGTCCAATTCGATTGGAATCGAGCCAATGAAAAGTGGTTTTTGATTTCATGATAACTTCAGGTCTTTTCATTTTTGGCGAATTGCTAGTCTAATTCGATTGGAATGGAGCCAATGGAAAGTGATATTTGATTTCATGATAAATTCGGGCTTGATCATTTTCGGCTAATTGTTAGTCTAATTCGATTGGAATCGAGCCAATGAAAAGTGATTTTTGATTTCATGAAAACTTCGGGTTTGATCATTTTCGACGAATTGCTAGTGTAATTTGATCGGAATCGAGCCTATGAAAAGTGGTTTTTGATTTCATGACAACTTCGGGTTTGATCGTATTCAGCAAATTGCTAGTCCAATTCGATTGGAATCGAGCCTGTGAAAAGTTATTTTTGATTTCATGATAACTTCGGCTTTGTTCGTTTTGGCGAACTGCTTGTCTAATTCGATTGGAATAGAGCCAATGAAAATTGGTTTTTTATTTCATGATAACTTCGGGCTTGTTCATTTTCGTCAAATTGCTAGTCTAATTCGATTAGAATCGAGCCAATGAAAAATGGCTTTCGATTTCATGATAACTTCTAGTTTGTTCGTTTTTGACGAATTGCTAGTCTAATTCGAATGGAATCGAGCCAATGAAAAGTGATTTTTGATTTCATGATAACTTCGAGTTTGATCATTTTCGGCTAATTGCTAGTCTAATTCGATTGGAATCGAGCCAATGAAAAGTGGTTTTAGATTTCATGATAACTTCGGTTTGATCATCGTATTCGGCGACTTGCTAGTCTAATTCGATTGGAATCGAGCCAATGAAAAGTGGTTTTTGATTTCATGATAACTTCGGGTTTGTTCATTTTCGANACTTGCTAGTCTAATTCGATTGGAATCGAGCCAATGAAAAGTGGTTTTTGATTTCATGATAACTTCGGGTTTGTTCATTTTCGACGAATTGCTAGTCTAATTCGATTGGAATCGAGCCAATGAAAAGTGGTTTTTGATTTCATGAAAACTTCGGGTTTGATCATTTTGGGCAAATTGCTAGTCTAATTTGATCAGAATCGAGCCAATGAAAAGTGGTTTTGGATTTCATGATAACTTCGAATTTGATTGTTATCGAAAATTGCTAGTCTAATTTGATTGGAATCGAGCTAATAAAAAATGGTTTTTGATTTCATGATGACTTCGGGTTTCTTCATTTTCGGCTAATTGCTAGTCTAATTCGATTGGAATTGAGCCAATGAAAAGTGATTTTTGATTTCATGACAACTTTGGGTTTGTTCATTTTTGGCGAAATGCTAGTCTAATCCGATTGGAATCGAGGCAATGAAGAGTGGGTTTTGATTTCATGATAACTTCGGGTTTGTTATTCTTTGGCGAATTGCTAGTCTAATTCGATTGGAAGCGAGCCAATAAAAAGTGGTTTTGATTTCTTGATAACCTTGGGTTTGATCATTTTCGGCGAATTGCTAGTCTAATTCGATTGGAATCAAGCCAATGAAAAGTGGTTTTGATTTCACAATAAGTTTGGGTTTGTTCGTTTCTGGCGAATTGCTAGTCTAATTTGATTAGAATCGAGCCAATGAAAAGTGGCTTTCGATTTCATGATAACATCGGGTTTGTCCGTCATTGGCAAGTTGTTAGTCTAATTTGATGGGAATTGAGCCAATGAATGTGATTTTTGATTTCATGATAACATCAGGTTTGTTCATCTTTGGCAAATTGCTAGTCTAATTCAATTAGAATCGAGCCAATGAAAAGTGGTTTTTGATTTCGTGATAACTTCGGGTTTGTTTGTTTTTTGCGAAATGCTAATCTGATTCGATTGGAATCAAGCCAATGAAAAGGGGTTTTTGATTTCATGATAACTTCGGGTTTGATCATTTTTGGCGTATTGCTAGTCTAATTCGATTGGAATCGAGCCAATGAAAAGTGGTTTTGATTTCTTGATAACTTCGGGTTTGTTCATTTTTGGCGAATTGCTAGTCTTATTCAATTAGAATCGAGCCAATGAAAAGTGTCTTTCGATTTCATGATAACATCGGGTTTGTTCGTCTTTAGCAAATTGCTAGTCCAATTCGATTGGAGTCGAGCCAATGAAAAGTTGTTTTTGATTTCCTGATAACATCGGGTTTGTTCGTCTTCGGCAAATTACTAGTCTAATTTGATTGGAATCGAGACAATGAAAAGTGGTTTTTGATTTCATGATAACTTCGGGTTTGTTCATTTTTGGCGAATTGCTAGTCTAATTCGTTCGGAATCGAGCCAATGAAAAGTGGATTTTGATTTCATTATATCTTCAGGTTTGTTCATTTTTTGCGAAATGCTAGGCTAATTCGATTAGAGTCGAGCCAATAAAAATGAGTTTTTGATTTCAAGCTAACTTCGGGTTTGTTCGTTTTTGGTAAATTGCTAGTCTAATTCGACTAGAATCGAGCCAACGAAAAGTGATTTTTCATTTCATGATAACTTCGAATTTAATCATTTTCGAAAATTGCTAGTCTAATTCGATTGGAATCGAGATAATGAAAAGTGGTTTTTGATTTCATGATAACTTCGGGTTTGATCATTTTCGACGAATTGCTAGTCTAATTCGATTGGAATCGAGCCAATGAAAAGTGGCTTTCAATTTCATGATAACATCGGGTTTGATAGTTTTGGAAAAATTACTAGTCTAATTCGATTGGAATCGAGCAATGAAAAGTGGTTTTCGATTTCATGATAACTTTGGGTTTGTTCATTTTCGACAAATTCGTAGTCTAATTCGATTGGAATTGAGCCAATGAAAAGTGGTTCTTGATTTCATGATAACTTTGGGTTTGTTCATTTTTTACGAAATGCTAGTCTAATTCGATTGGAATCTAGCCAATGAATAGTGGTTTTTGATTTCATGATAACTTCAGGTTTGTTCATTTTTGACGAATTGCTAGTCTAATTCGATTGGAATCGAGCCAATGAATAGTGGTTTTTGATTTCATGATAACTTTGGGTTTATTCGTTTTTGGCGAATTGCTAGTCTAATTCGATTGGAATCGAGCCAATGAAAAGTGGATTTTGACTTCATTATATCTTCAGGTTTGTTCATTTTTTGCGAAATGCTAGGCTAATTCGATTAGAGTCGAGCCAATGAAAATGAGTTTTTGATTTCAAGATAACTTCGGGTTTGTTCGTTTTTGGTAAATTGCTAGTCTAATTCGACTGGAATCGAACGAATGAAAAGTGGTTTTGATTTCTTGATAACTGCGGGTTTGTTCGTTTTGGAGAATTGCAAGTCTAAATCGATTGGAATTTAGCCAGTGAAAAGCGGTTTTTCATTTCATGATGACTTCAGGCATGTTCGAGTGGTTTTTGATTTCATGATAACTTTGGGTTTGTTCATTTTTGGCGAATTGGTAGTCTAATTCGATTGGAATCGAGCCCATGAAATGTGGTTTTTGATTTCATGATAACTCCGGCTTTGTTCGTTTTTGGCAAATTGCTATTCTAATTCGATTGGAATCGAACCAATGAAAAGTGGCTTTCGATTTCATGATAACTTTGGGTTTTTTCATTTTTGGTGAAATGCTAGTCTAATTCGATTGGAATTGAGCCAACGAAAAGTGGCTTTTGATTTCATGATAACTTCGGGTTTGTTCCTTTTTGGCGAATTGCTAGTCTAATTCGATTGGAATCGAGCCAATGAAAAGTGATTTTTGATTTCATGATAACTTCGGGTTTGATCATTTTCGGCTAATTGCTAGTCTACTTGGATTGAAATCAAACCAGCGAAAAGTGGTTTTCGATTTCGTGATAGCTCGGGTTTGTTCGTTTTAGGCGAAATGCTAGTCTAATTCGATTGGAATCGAGCCAATAAATAGTAATTTTTTGATTTCATGATAACTTCGTGTTTGTACGTTTTTGGCAAATTGCTTGTCTCATTCAACTGGAATCGAGCCAATGAAAAGTGGCTTTCGATTTCATGATAACTTTGGGTTTTTTCATTTTTGGCGAAATGCTAGTCTAATTCGATTGGAATTGAGCCAATGAAAAGTGGCTTTTGATTTCATGATAACTTCGGGTTTGTTCATTTTTGGCGAAATGCTAGTCTAATTCGATTGGAATCGAGCCAATGAAAAGTGGTTTTTGATTTCATGATAAGTTCGGGCTTGTTCGTTTTTTTGCGAAATGCTAGTCTAATTCGATTGGAATTGAGAAAATGAAAAGTATTTTTTGATTCATGATAACTTCGGGTTAGTTCATTTTTTGTGGAATGCTAGTCCAATTTGATTGGAATTGAGCCAATGAAAAGTTACTTTTGATTTCAGGATAACTCTGTTCGTTTCTTTTTGGCAAATTGCTTGTCGAATTCGATTGGAATCGAGCCAGTGAAAGTGGTTTTTGATTTTATGGTAACTTCGGATTTGATCATTTTCTGAAATTGCTAATCTAATTCGATTCGAATTAAGCCAATGAAAAGTGGTTTTTGATTTCATGATAACTTCGGGTTTGATCATTTTCGACGAATTGCTAGTCTAGTTCGTTTGGAATCGAGCTAATGAAAAGTGGTTTTTGATTTCATGCTAACTTCGGGTTTGCTCATTTTTGCCTAGTTGCTAGTCTAATTCGATTGGAATCGAGCCAATGAAAAGTGGTTTTTGATTTCATGATAACGTCGGGTTTGATCATTTTCGACGAATTGCTACTCTAATTCGATTGGAATCGAACAAATGAAAAGTGGCTTTCGATTTCATGATAACTTCTGGTTTGATCGTTTCCAAAAACTTGCTAGTCTAATTCGATTGGAATCGAGCCACTGAAAAGTAGTTTTCGATTTCATGATAACTTTGGGTTTGATTGTTTTCGGCAAATTCCTAGTCTAATTCGATTGGAATCGAGCTGATGAAAAGTTGTTTTTGATTTCATGATAACTTCGGGTTTCTTCATTTTTGGCGAATTGCAAGTCTAATTCGATTGGAATCGAGCCAATGAAAAGTGGCTTTTTAATTTCATGATAACTTCGGGTTTGTTCATTTTTGGCTAATTCCTAGTCTAATTCGATTGGAATCGAGCCAATGAAAAGTGGTTTTTGATTTCACGATAACTTCGTGCTTGTTCGTTTTTGTCGAAATGCTAGTCTAATTCGATTAGAATCGAGCCTATGAAAAGTGGTTTTTGATTTCATGATAACTTTGGGTTTGTTTGTTTTTGGAGAAATGCTAGTATAATTCTATTGGAATCGAGCCAATGAAAAGTGGTTTTTGATTTCATGATAACTTCGGGTTTGTTCCTTTTTTGCGAAATGATAGTCTAATTCGATTGGAATCGAGCCAATGAAAAGTAGTTTTTGATTCCATGATAACTTCGAGTTTCTTCATTTTTGGCGAATTGCTAGTCTAATTCGATTGGAATCGAACCATTGAAAAGTGGTTTTTGATTTCATGATACATTCGGATTTGATCGTTTTCGACGAATTGCTAGTCTAATTCGATTGGAAACGAGCCAATGAAAAGTAGTTTTTCATTTCATGATAACTTTGGGTTAGTTCATTTTTTGCGAAAAGCTAATCTAATTCGATTGGAATCGAGCCAATGAAAAGTAGGTTTTGATTTCATGATAACTCCGTTTGTTTTTTTTTTGGCAAATTGCTTGACTAATTCGATTGGAATCGAGCCAATGAAAAGTGGTTTTTGATTTTATGGTAACTTCGGATTTGATCGTTTTCGGCAACTGCTAGTCTAATTCGATTGGAATCGAGCCAATTGAAAGTGGTTTTTGATTTCAGGATAACCCCGGGTCTGATCATTTTCGACGAATTACTAGTCTCATTCGTTTGGAATCGAGCCAATGAAAAGTGGTTTTTGATTTCATGATAACTTTGGGTTTCTTCGTTTTCGCCTAATTGCTAGTCTAATTCGATTGGAATCAAGCCAATGAAAAGTGGTTTTTGATTTCATGAAAACTTTGGGTTTGATCATTTTCAGCGAATTGCTTGTCCAATTCGATTGGAATCTAGCCAATGAAAAGTGGCTTTCGATTTCATGGTAACTTCGGGTTTAATCGTTTTCGAAAACTTGCCAGTCTAATTCGATTGGAATCGAGCCAATGAAAAGTGGTTTTCGATTTTATGAAAACTTCGGGTTTGTTCGTTTTTTGCGAAATGATAGTCTAATTTGATTGGAATCGAGCCAATGAAAAGTAGTTTTTGATTCCATGATAACTTCAGGTTTCTGCGTTTTTGGCGAATTGCTAGTCTAATTCGATTGGAATCGAGCCAATGAAAAGTGGATTTTGATTTCATGATAACTTCGGGTTTATTCATTTTCGGCTAACTGCTAGTCTACTTCGATTGGAAACGAGCCAATGAAAAGTGGCTTTCGATTTCATGATAACTTTGGGTTTGATCGTTTTCGAAAACTTGCTAGTCTAATTCGATTGGAATCGAGCAAATGAAAACTGGTTTTCGATTTCATGATAACTTCGGGTTCGTTCATTTTTTGCGAAACGATAGTCTAATTCGATTGCAATCGAGACAATGAAAAGTAGTTTTTGATTTCATGATAATTTCGGGTTTCTTCATTTTTTGCGAATTGCAAGTCTAATTCGATTGGAATCGAACCAATGAAAAGTGGTTTTTGATTTCATGATAACTTCGAATTTGATCATTTTTGGCGAATTGCTAGTCTAATTCGATTGGAATCGAGCCAATGAAAAGTAATTTTTGATTTCATGATAACTTTGGGTTTGTTCGTTTTATGCGATTTGCTAGTCTAATTCGATAGGAATCGAGCCAATGAAAAGTGGCTTTCGATTTCATGATAACTTCGGGTTTGATCATTTTTGGCTAATTGCTAGTCTAATTCGATTAGAATAGAACCAATGAAAAGTGGTTTTTGATTTCATGATAACTTCGGGTTTGTTCATTTTAGCCTAATTACTAGTCTAATTCCATTGGAATCGAGCTAATGAAAAATGGTTTTTGATTTCATGATAACTTCGGGTTTGATCACTTTCGACGAATTGCTAGTCTAATTAGATTGGAATCGAGCCAATGAAAAGTGGCTTTCGATTTCATGATAACTTCGGGTTTGATTGTTTTCGAAAACTTGCTTGTCTATTTCGATTGGAATCAAGCCAATGAAAAGTGGTTTTCGATTTCAGGATAACTTTGGGTTTGATCATTTTCGGGAAATTGCTAGTCTAATTCGAATGGATTCGAGCCAATGAAAAGTGGCTTTCAATTTCAGGATAACTTTGGGTTTGATCGTTTTCGGGAAATTGCTAGTCTAATTCGAATGGATTCGAGCCAATGAAAAGTGGCTTTCGATTTCAGGATAACTTTGGGTTTGATCATTTTTGGGAAATTGCTAGTCTAATTCGAATGGATTCGAGCCAATGAAAAGTGGCTTTTGATTTCAGGATAACTTTGGGTTTGATCGTTTTCGGCAAATTGCTAGTCTAATTCGAATGGATTCAAGCCAATGAAAAGTGGTTTTTGATTTCACGATAACTTCGGGTTTGTTCGATTTTCGTGAAATGCTAGTCTAATTCGATTGGAATTGAGCCAATGAAAAGTGGTTTTTGATTTCATGATAAGTTTGGGTTTGTTCGTTTTCAACGAATTGCTAGTCTAATTTGATTGGAATCGAGCCAGTGAAAAGTGGTTTTTGATTTCATGATAACTTTAGGTTTGATCGTTTTCGACGAATTGCTATTCTAAATCGATTGGAATCTAGCCAATGAAAAGTGGTTTTGATTTCATGGTAACTTCGAGTTTGTTCATTTTTGGCAAATTGCTAATCTTATTCGATTAGAATCGAGCCAATGAAAAGTGGCTTTCGATTTCATGATAAAATCGGGTTTGTTCGTCTTCGGCAAATTGCTAGTCTAATTCGATTGGAATCGAGCCAATGAAAAGTGGTTTTTGATTTCATGATAACATCGGGTTTGTTCGTCTTTGGCAAATTGCTAGTCTAATTCAATTGAAATCCAGCCAATGAAAAGTTGTTTTAGATTTCATGATAACTTTGGGATTGTTCATTTTTAGCGAATTTCTAGTCTAATTCGATTGGGATCGAGCCAATGAAAAGTGGTTTTTGATTTCATGATAACTTCGGGTTTGTTCGTTTTTTGCGAAATGCTAGTCTAATTCGATTGGAATCGAGCCAATGAAAAGTAGTTTTAGATTTCATGATGGTTTTGGCGATTTGCTAGTCTAATTCGATTGGAATCGAGCCAATGAAAAGTGGTTTCTGATTTCATGATAACCTCGGGTTTGTACGATTTTGGCAATTTGCTTGTCTAATTCGATTGGAATATAGCCAATGAAAAGTCTTTTTTTTTTGATTTCATGATAACTTCGTGTTTGTTCGTTTTTGACAAATTGCTAGTCTAATTCGATTGGAATCGAAGAAATGAAAAGTGGCTTTCGATTTCATGATAACTTTGGGCTTATCCATTTCCGGCGAAATGCTAGTGTAATTCGATTGAAATCGAGCCAATGAAAAGTGGTTTTTGATTTCATGATAACTTCCGGTTTGATCATTGTCGGAGAATTGCTAATCTAATTCGATTGCAATCGAGCCAATAAAAAGTGGTTTTTGATTTTATGGTATCTTCGAATTTGATCGTTTTTGGAAATTGCTAGTCTAATTCGATTGGAATCGAGCCAATGAAAAGTGGTTTTTGATTTCATGATAACTTTGGGTTTGATCATTTTCGACGAATTGCTAGTCTAATTCGCTTGGAATCTAGCCAATGAAAAGTAGTTTTTTCGATTTCATGATAACTTCGGATTCGTTCATTTTTGGCGAGTTGCTAGTCTAATTCGATTCGAATCGAACCAATGAAAGTGGCTTTCGATTTCATGATAACTTTGGGCATATTCATTTCTGACGAAATGCTAGTCTAATTCGATTGGAATCGAGTCAATGAAAAGTGGTTTTTGATTTCATGATAACTTCGCGTTTGAACATTTTCAGAGAATTGCTAGTCTAATTCGATTGGAATCGAGCCAATGAAAAGTGGGTTTTGATTTTATGGTAACTTCGGATTTGATCGTTTTCGGAAATTGCTAGTCTAATTCGATTGGAATCAAACCATTGAAAAGTGGTTTTTGATTTCATGATAACTTCGGGTTTGATCATTTTCGGCGAATTGCTAGTCTAATTCACTTGG
The DNA here is from genome assembly GCF_002742605.1 of Olea europaea var. sylvestris. Classification (NCBI taxonomy): domain Eukaryota; kingdom Viridiplantae; phylum Streptophyta; class Magnoliopsida; order Lamiales; family Oleaceae; genus Olea; species Olea europaea. The sequence continues at coordinate 396,606 of NW_019265173.1, forward strand.
AATCTAGCCAATGAAAAGTGGTTTTTGATTTCATGATAACTTCGGGTTTGTTCATTTTCGCCTATTTACTAGTCTAATTCCATTGGAATCCAGCCAATGAAAAGTGGTTTTTGATTTCATGATAACTTCGGGTTTGATCATTTTCGGTGAATTGCTAGTATAATTAGATTGGAATCGAGCCAATGAAAAGTGGCTTTCGATTTCATGATAACTTCGAGTTTGATCATTTTCGAAAACTTGCTAGTCTAATTCGATTGGAATCGTGCAAATGACAAGTGGTTTTTGATTTCATGATAACTTCGGGTTTGATAATTTTCGAAGAATTGCTAGTCTAATTAGATTGGAATCGAGCCAATGAAAAGTGGCTTTCGATTTCATGATAACTTCGGGTTTAATCATTTTCAAAAACTTGCTAGTCTAATTCGATTGGAATCGAGCCAATGAAAAGTGGCTTTTGATTTCATGATAACATCAAGTTTGTTCGTCTTTGGCAAATTGCTAGCCTAATTCGATTGGAATCGAGCCAAAGAAAAGTGGTTTTGGATTTCATGATAACATCGAGTTTGTTTTTGTTTGGCAAATTGCTTATCTAATTCGATTGTAATCAAGCCAATGAAAAGTCAATTTCAATTTCATGATAACTTTGGGTTTGATCATTTTCGGCGAACTACTAGTCTAATTCGATTGGAAACGAGCCAATGAAAAGTGGTTTTCGATTTCATTATAACTTCGGATTTGTTCGTTATCGACGAAATGATAGTCTAATTCGATTGGAATCGAGCCAATGAAAAGTTGTTTTTTATTTCATGATAACTTCGGGTTTCTTCATTTTTCGCGAAATGCTAGTCTAATTCGATTGGAATCGAGCCAATGAAAAGTGGTTTTTGATTTCATGATAACTTCGGGTTTCTTCATTTTTCGCGAAATGCTAGTCTAATTCGATTGGAATCGAGCCAATGAAAAGTGGTTTTTGATTTCATGATAACTTTAGGTTTGATCATTTTCGGAGAATCGCTAGTCTAATTCGATTCGAATCAACCAATGAAAAGTTGTTTTTGATTTTATGGTAACTTCGGATTTGATCGTTTACGAAAATTACTAGTATAATTCGATTGGAATCGAGCTAATGAAAAGTGATCTTTGATTTCATGATAACATCGGGTTTGTTCGTCTTTGGCAAATTGGTTGTCTAATTCGATTGGAATCGAGCCAATGAAAAGTGGTTTTTGATTTAATGATAACTTCGGGTTTGATCGTTTTCAAAAACTTGCTAGTCTAATTCGATTGGTATCGAGCCTATGAAAAGTGGTTTTCGATATCATGACAACTTCGGGTTTGTTCATTTTTTGCAAAATGATAGCCTAATTCAATTGGAATTGAGCCAACGAAAAGTAGTTCTTGATTTCATGATAACTTCGGGTTTCTTCATTTTTGGCGAATTGCTAGTCTAATTCGATTGGAATCAAACCAATGAAAAGTGGGTTTTGATTACATGATAACTTTGGGTTTGTTAGTTTTCGGCGAATTGCTAGTCTAATTCGATTGGAATCGAGCCAATGAAAAGTGGTTTTTGATTTCATGATAACTTCGGGTTTGATCGTTTTAGGCAAATTGCTAGTCTAATTCGATTGGAATCGAGCCAATGAAAAGTTGTTGTAACTTCGGGTTTGTTCGTTTTTTGTAAATTGCTAGTCTTATTCGATTAGAATCGAGCCAATGAAAATTGGCTTTTGATTTCATGATAACATCAAGTTTGTTCGTCTTTGGCAAATTGCTAGTCTAATTCGATTGGAATCGAGCCAACGAAAAGTGGTTTTCGATTTCAGGATAACTTCGGGTTTGATCGTTTTTGGCAAATTGCTAGTCTAATTCGATTGGAATCAAGCCAATGATAAGTGGTTTTTGATTCCATGATAACTTCGGGTTTGATCATTTTCGGCGTATTGCTAATCTAATTCCATCGGAATCGAGCCAATGAAAAGTGGTTTTTGATTTCATGACAACTTCGAGTTTGATCGTATTTGACAGCCAGTCTAATTAGATTGAAATCATGCCAATGAAAAGTGGTTTTTGATTTCATGATAACTTCGGGTCTGTTCGTTTTCGACTAATTGCTAGTCTAATTCGATTGGAATCAAGCCAATGAAAAGTGGTTTTCGATTTCAGGATAACTTCGGGTTTGATCATTTTTGGTTAATTGCTAGTCTAATTCGATTGGAATCGAGCCAACGAAAAGTGGTTTTTCGTTTCAAGATAACTTTGGGTTTGTTCCCTTTTTTGCGAAATGCTAGTCTAATTCGTTTGGAATTGAGCCAATGAAAAGTAGTTTTTTGATTTCAGGATAACTTCGGGTTTGTTCATTTTTGGCGAATTGCTAGTCTAATTCGATTGGAATCGAGCCAATGAAAAGTGGTTTTTCATTTCATGATAACTTCGGGTTTGTTCATTTTCGACTAATTGCTAGTCTAATTCGATTGGAATCGAGCCAATGAAAAGTGGTTTTTCATTTCATGATGAGTTCGGGTTTGTTCGTTTTGGCGAAATGCTAGTCTAATTCGATTGGAATTGAGCCAATGGAAAGTGATTTTTGATTTCATGATAAATTCGGGTTTGTTTGTTTTTGGTGAATTGCTCGTCTAATTCGATTAGAATCGAGTCAATGAAAAGTGGCTTTCGATTTCTTGATAACATCGGGTTTGTTCGTCTTTGGCAAATGGCTGGTCTAATTTGATAGGAATTAGGCCAATGAAAGTGGTTTTTGATTTCATGATAACATCGGGTTTGTTCGTCTTTGGCAAATTTCTAGTCTAATTCGATTGGAATCGAGCCAATGAAAAGTGGTTTTTGATTTCATGATAACTTCGGGTTTGTTCGTTTTTTGCGAACTGCTAGTCTGATTCGATTGGAATGAAGCCAATGAAAAATGGTTTTTGATTTCATGATAACTTCGGGTTTGATCATTTTCGGTGTATTGCTAGTCTAATTCCATTGGAATCAAGCCAATGAAAAGTGGTTTTTGATTTCATGATAACTTTGGGTTTGATCATTTTCGGCATATTGCTAGTCTAATTCCACTGGAATCGAGCCTAGTCTAATTCCACTGGAATCGAGCCAACGAAAAGTGGTTTTTGATTTCATGACAACTTCGGGTTTGATCGTATTCGACAAATTGCTAGTCTAATTAGATTGAAATCGAGCCAATGAAAAGTGGTTTTTGATTTCATGATAACTTCGGGTCTGTTCGTTTTCGGCTAATTACTAGTCTAATTCGATTGGAATCGAGCCAATGAGAAGTGTTTTTCGATTTCATGTTAACTTCGGGTTTGATTGTTTTCGACAAATTGCTAGTCCAATTCGATTGGAATCGAGCCAATGAAAAGTGGTTTTTAATTTCATGATAACTTCAGGTCTTTTCATTTTTGGCGAATTGCTAGTCTAATTCGATTGGAATGGAGCCAATGGAAAGTGATTTTTGATTTCATGATAAATTTGGGCTTGATCATTTTCGGCTAATTGCTAGTCTAATTCGATTGGAATCGAGCCAATGAAAAGTAATTTTTGATTTCATGAAAACTTCGGGTTTGATCATTTTCGGCGAATTGCTAGTGTAATTTGATCGGAATCGAGCCTATGAAAAGTGGTTTTTGATTTCATTACAACTTCGGGTTTGATCGTATTCGGCTAATTGTTAGTCTAATTCGATTGGAATCGACCCAGTGAAAAGTTATTTTTGATTTCATGATAACTTTGGCTTTGTTCATTTTGGCGAATTGCTAGTCTAATTCGATTGGAATCGAGCCAATGAAAATTGGTTTTTTATTTCATGATAACTTCGGGCTTGTTCATTTTCGACGAATTGCTAGTCTAATTCGATTTGAATCGAGCCAATGAAAAATGGCTTTCGATTTCATGATAACTTCTAGTTTGTTCGTTTTTGACGAATTGCTAGTCTAATTCAAATGGAATCGAGCCAACGAAAAGTGATTGTTGATTTCATGATAACTTCGGGTTTGATCATTTTCGGCTAATTGCTAGTCTAATTCGATTGGAATTGAGCCAATGAAAAGTGGTTTTAGATTTCATGATAACTTCGGGTTTGATCATTTTCGACGAATTGCTAGTCTAATTCGATTGGAATCGAGCCAATGAAAAGTGGTTTTTGATTTCATGACAACTTCAGGTTTGTTCATTTTTGGCGAAATGCTAGTCCAATCCGATTGGAATCGAGCCAATGAAAAGCGGTTTTTGATTTCATGATGACTTTGGGTTTGATCGTTTTCAACGAATTGCTAGTCTAATTCGATTAGAATCGAGCCAATGAAAAGTGGCTTTCAATTTCATGATAACGTCGGGTTTGTTCGTCTTTGGCAAATTGCTACTCTAATTCGATTGGAATTGAGCCAATGAAAAGTGGTTTTTGATTTCATGATAACATCGGGTTTGTTCATCTTTGGCAAATTGCTAGTCTAATTCGATTGGAATCGAGCCAATGAAAAGTGGTTTTTGATTTCAAGATAACTTCAGGTTTGTTCATTTTTAGCGAATTGCTAGTCTAATTCGATTGGAATCGGGCCAATGAAAAGTGGTTTTTGATTTCATGATAACTTCTGGTTTATTCATTTTTAGTGAAATGCTAGACTAATTCGATTGTAATCGAGCCAATGTAAAGTTGTTTTTGATTTCACGATAACTTTGGATTTGTTCGTTTTTGGCGAATTGCTAGTCTAATTCGATTGGAATCGACCCAATGAAAAGTGGTTTTTGATTTCATGACAACTTCGGGTTTGATCGTATTCGGCAATTTGCTAGTCTAATTCGATTGGAATCGAGCCAACAAAAAGTGGTTTTTGATTTCATTATAAATTCGAGCTTGTTCATTTTCGGCTAATTGCAAGTCTTATTCGATTGGAATCGAGCCAATGAAAAGTGGTTTTTGATTTCATGAAAACTTCGGGTTTGATCATTTTCGACAAATTGCTAGTCTAATTCGATCAGAATCAAGCCAGTGAAAAGTGGTTTTTGATTTCATGATAACTTTGAATTTGATCGTTATCGAAAATTGCTAGTCTAATTTGATTGGAATCGAGCTAATAAAAATGGTTTTTGATTTCATGATGACTTCGGGTTTGTTCGTTTTCGGCTAATTACTAGTCTAATTCGATTGGAATCGAGCCAATGAAAAGTGGTTTTTAATTTCATGACAACTTCGGGTTTGTCATTTTTGGCGAAATGTTTGTTTAATCCGATTGGAATCGAGCCAATGAAAAGTGGTTTTTGATTTCATGATAACTTCGGGTTTGTTCGTCTTTGGCGAATTGCTAGTCTAATTCGGTTGGAATCGAGCCAATGAAAAGTGGTTTTGATTTCTTGATAACCCTGGGTTTGATCATTTTCGACGAATTGCTATTCTAATTTGATTGGAATCGAGCCAATGAAAAGTGGTTTTGATTTCACAATAAGTTCGAGTTTGCTCGTTTTTGTCGAATTGCTAGTCTAATTTGATTAGAATCGAGCCAATGAAAAGTGGCTTTCGATTTCATGATAACACCGGGTTTGTCCGTCTTTGGCAAGTTGTTAGTCTAATTTGATGGGAATTGAGCCAATGAATGTGGTTTTTGATTTGATGATAACATCGGGTTTGTTCGTCTTTGCCAAATTGCTAGTCTAATTCGATAGGAATCGAGCCAATGAAAAGTGGTTTTTGATTTCGTGATAACTTCGGGTTTGTTTTTTTTTGCGAAATGCTAGTCTGATTCGATTGGAAACAAGCCAATGAAAAGGGGTTTTTGATTTCATGATAACTTTGGGTTTGATCATTTTTTGGCGAAATGCTAGTCCAATCCAATTGGAATCGAGTCAATAAAAAGTGATTTTTGATATCTTGGTAACTTCAGATTTGTTCGTTTTTGGCGAATTGCTAGTCTAATTCGATTGGAATCGAGCCAATGAAAAGCGATTTTTGATTTCATGATAACTTTGGGTTTGATCGTTTCCGGCGAATTGCTAGTCTAATTCGATTAGAATCGAGCCGATGAAAAGTGGCTTTCAATTTCATGATAACATCGGGTTTGTTCGTCTTTGGCAAATTGCTACTCTAATTCGATTGGAATTGAGCCAATGAAAAGTGGTTTTTGATTTCATGATAACATCGGGTTTGTTCCTCTTTGGCAAATTGCTAGTCTAATTCGATTGGAATCGAGCCAATGAAAAGTGGTTTTTGATTTCAAGATAACTTCAGGTTTGTTCATTTTTGGCGAATTGCGAGTCTAATTCGATTGGAATCGAGCCAATGAAAAGTGGTTTTTGATTTCATGATGACTTCGAGTTTATTCATTTTTTGCGAAATGCTAGACTAATTCGATTGTAATCGAGCCAATGAAAAGTTGTTTTTGATTTCACGATAACTTTGGATTTATTCGTTTTTGGCCAATTGCTAGTCTAATTCGATTGGAATCGACCTAATGAAAAGTGGTTTTTGATTTCATGACAACTTCGGGTTTGATCGTATTCGGCAAGTTGCTAGTCTAATTCGATTAGAATCGAGCCAACGAAAAGTGGTTTTTGATTTCATTATAACTTCGAGTTTGTTCATTTTCGGCAAATTGCAAGTCTTATTCTATTGGAATCGAGCCAGTGAAAAGTGGTTTTTGATTTGATGAAAACTTCGGGTTTGATCATTTTTGATAAAAATTGCCAGTCTAATTCGACCAGAATCGAGCCAATGAAAAGTGGTTTTTGATTTCATGATAACTTCGAATTTGATCGTTATCGAAAATTGCAAGTCTAATTTGATTGGAATCGAGCTAATAAAAAATGATTTTTGATTTCATGATGACTTAGGGTTTGTTCATTTTCGGCTAATTGCTAGTCTAATTCGATTGGAATCGAGCCAATGAAAAGTGGTTTTTGATTTCATGACAACTTCGGGTTTGTTCATTTTCGGCGAAATGCTTGTCTAATCCGATTGGAATCGAGCCAATCAAAAGTGGTTTTTGATTTCATGATAACTTCGGGTTTGTTCGTCTTTGGCGAATTGCTAGTCTAATTCGATTGGAATCGAGCCAATGAAAAGTGGTTTTTGATTTCATGACAACTTCGGGTTTGTTCATTTTCGGCGAAATGCTTGTCTAATCCGATTGGAATCGAGCCAATAAAAAGTGGTTTTTGATTTCATGATAACTTCGGGTTTGTTCGTCTTTGGCGAATTGCTAGTCTAATTCGATTGGAATCGAGCATGAAAAGTGGTTTTGATTTCTTGATAACCTTGGGTTTGATCATTTTCGGCGAATTGCTAGTCTAATTCGATTGGAATCGAGCCAATGAAAAGTGGTTTTGATTTCACAATAAGTTCGGGTTTGTTTTTTTTGGCGAATTGCTAGTCTAATTTGATTAGAATCGAGCCAATGAAAAGTGGCTTTCGATTTCATGATAACATCGGGTTTGTCCGTCTTTGGCAAGTTGTTAGTCTAATTTGATGGGAATTGAGCCAATGAATGTGGTTTTTGATTTCTTGATAACATCGGGTTTGTTCGTCTTTGGCAAATTGCTAGTCTAATTCGATTGGAATCGAGCCAATGAAAAGTGGTTTTTGATTTCGTGATAACTTCGGGTTTGTTCGTTTTTTGCGAACTGCTAGTCTAATTCGATTGGAATCTAGCCAATGAAAAGGGGTTTTTGATTTCATGATAACTTCGGGTTTGATCATTTTCGGCGTATTGCTAGTCTAATTCGATTGGAATCGAGCCAATGAAAAGTGGTTTTTGATTTCATGATAATTTCGGGTTTGATCATTTTCGACGAATTGCCAGTCTAATTCGATTGGAATCGAGCTAATGAAAAGTGGTTTTTGATTCAATGATAACTTCGGCTTTGATTATTTTCGGTGAATTGCGAGTCTAATTCGATTGGAATTGAGCCAATGAAAAGTGGCTTTCGATTTCATGATAACTTCAGGTTGGATTGTTTTTGAAAAAATGTTTGTCCAATTCGATTCGAATCGAGCCAATGAAAAGTTGTTTTCGACTTCGTGATAACTTCGGGTTTGTTCGTTTTTGGCGAATTGCTAGTCTAATTCAATTGGATCCAATGAAAAGTGGTTTTTGATTCCATGATAACTTTGGGTTTGTTCGTTTGAGACTAATTGCTGGTCTAATTCGATTGGAATCGAGCCAATGAAAAGTGGTTTTTGATTCCATGATAACTTCGGGTTTGTTCATTTTCGACTAATTGCTGGTCTAATTCGATTGGAATCGAGCCAATGAAAAGTGGTTTTTCATTTCATGACAACTTCGGGTTTGATCGTATTCGGCAAATTGCTAGTCTAATTCGATTGGAATCGAGCCATTGAAAAGTGGTTTTTTATTTCATGATAACGTCGGGTTTGTTCATTTTCGGCTAATTGCTAGTCTAATTCGATTGGAATGGAGCCATTGAAAAGTGGTTTTTGATTTCATGATAACTTCGGGTTTGTTCATTTTCGGCTAATTGCTAGTCTAATTCGATTGGAATCGAGCCAATGAAAAGTGGTTTTTGATTTCATGATAACTTCGGGTTTGATCATTTTCGGCGAGTTGCTAGTCTAATTCGATTGAAATCGAGCCAATGAAAAGTGATTTTGATTTCATGACAACTTTGGGTTTGATCGTATTCGACAAATTGCTAGTCTAATACAATTGGAATTTGAGCCGATGAAAAGTGGGTTTTGATTTCATGATAACTTCGAATTTGATCATTTTCAAAAATTGCTAGTCTAATTCGATTGGAATCGAGCTAATAAAAAGTGGTTTTTGATTTCATGATAACTTCGGGTTTGATCATTTTCGACGAATTGCTAGTCTAATTCGATTGGAATCGAGACAATGAAAAGTCGCGGTCGATTATAAGATAACTTCGGGTTTGATCATTCTCAAAAAATTGCTAGTCTAATTCGATTGGAATCTAGCCAATGAAAATTGGTTTTCGATTTCATGAAAACTTCGAGTTTGATCATTTTCGGCAAATTGCTAGTCTAACTCGATTGGAATCGAGCCAACGAAAAGTGGTTTTAAATTTCATGATAACTTCGGGTTTGTTCGTTTTTGCCGAAATACTAGTCTAATTCGATTGGAATCGAGCCAATGAAAAGTGGTTTTTGCTTTCATGATAACTTTGGGATTTTTCGGTTTTGGTGAATTGCTAGTCTAATTCGGCTGGAATCGAGCCGATGAAAAGGGGTTTTTGATTTCATGAAAACTTCGGGTTTGATTGTTTTCGGCGATTTGCTAGTCTAATTCGATTAGAATCGAGCCAATGAAAAGTGGTTTTGATTTTATGATAACTTCGGATTTGTTCCTTTCTGGCGAATTGCTAGTCTTATTCGATTGGAATCGAGCCAATGAAAAGTGGCTTTCGATTTCATGAGACGATTGGAATCGAGCTAGTGAAAAGTGGATTTCAATTTCATGATAACATCGGGTTTGTTCGTCTTTGGCAAATTGCTAGTCTAATTCGATTGGAATCGAGGCAATGAAAAGTGGTTTTTGATTTCATGATAACATCGGGTTTGTTCATCTTTGGCGAATTGCTAGTCTAATTCGGTTGGAATCGAGCCAGTGAAAAGTGGTTTTTGAATTCTTGATAACCTCGAGTTTGTTTGTTTTTGGCAAATTGCTAGCCTAATTCGATTGGAAACGAGCCAATGAAAAGTGGTTTTTGATTTCATGATTACTTCAGGTCTTTTAATTCTTTACGAAATGCTGGTCTAATTCGATTGGAATCAAGCCAATAAAAAGTAGTTTTTGATATCATGTTAACTTCGTGTTTGTTCTTTTTGGTGAATTGCTAGTCTAATTCATTTGGATCGAGCCAATGGAAAGTGATTTTTGATTTCATGATAACTTCGGGTTTGTTCGTTTTTGGCTAATTCCTAGTCTAATTCGATTGGTATCGAGCTAATGATAAGTGGTTTTTGATTTCATGATAACTTCGGCTTTGATCATTTTCGGCGACTTGCGAGCCTAATTCGATTGGAATCGAGCCAATGAAAAGTGTCTTTCGATTTCATGATAACTTCGGGTTTGATTTTTTTCGAAAAATTGCTAGTCCAATTCGATTGGAATCGAGCCAATGAAAAGTGGCTTTCGACTTCATGATAACTTCGGATTTGATCGTTTCTGGGAAATTGCTAGTCTAATTCGATTGCAATCGAAAAAATGAAAAGTGGTTTTTGATTTCACGATAACTTCTGGTTTGTTCATTTTTGGCAAATTCCTAGTCTAATTCGATTGGAATCGAGCCAATGAAAAGTGGTTTTTGATTTCATGATAAATTCGGGTTTGTTCGTTTTTGGCAAATCGCTAGTCTAATTAGATAGGAATTGAGCCAATAAAAAGTAGTATTTGATTTCATGATAACTTCGGGTTTGTTCGTTTTTGGCGAATTGCTAGTCTAATTCGATTGGAATCGAGCCAATGAAAAGTGGTTTTTGATTTTATCACAACTTCGAATTTGATCGTTTTTGAAAATTGCTAGTCAAATTTGATCGGAATCGAGCCAATGAAAAGTGGTTTTTGATTTCATGATAACATCGGGGTTGATCATTTTTGGCGAATTGCTAGTCTAATTCTATTGGAATCGAGCTAATGAAAAGTGGTTTTTGATTTCATGATAACTTCGGGTTTGTTCATTTTCGGCTAATTGCTAGTCTAATTTGATTGGAGTCGAGCTAATGAAAAGTGGTTTTTGATTTCATGATAACTTCGGGTTTGTTCGTTTTGGGCGAATTGCTAGTCTAATTCGATAGGAATCGAGCCAATAAAAAGTAGTATTTGATTTCATGATAACTTCGGGTTTGTTCGTTTTGGGCGAATTGCTAGTCTAATTCGATAGGAATCGAGCCAATAAAAAGTAGTATTTGATTTCATGATAACTTCGGGTTTGTTCGTTTTGGGCGAATTGCTAGTCTAATTCGATAGGAATCGAGCCAATAAAAAGTAGTATTTGATTTCATGATAACTTCGGGTTTGTTCGTTTTGGGCGAATTGCTAGTCTAATTCGATAGGAATCGAGCCAATAAAAAGTAGTATTTGATTTCATGATAACTTCGGGTTTGTTCGTTTTTGGCGAATTGCTAGTCTAATTCGATTGGAATCGAGCCAATGAAAATTGGTTTTTGATTTTATCACAACTTCGAATTTGATCGTTTTTGAAAATTGCTAGTCAAATTTGATTGGAATCGAGCCAATGAAAAGTGGTTTTTGATTTCATGATAACATCGGGGTTGATCATTTTCGGCGAATTGCTAGTCTAATTCGATTGGAATCGAGCCAATGAAAAGTGGTTTTTGATTTCATGATAACTTCGGGTTTGTTCGTTTTCGGCTAATTGCTAGTTTAATTCGATTGGAGTCGAGCTAATGAAAAGTGGTTTTTGATTTCATGATAACTTCGGGTTTGATCGTTTTCGAAAAATCGCTTGTCCAATTCGGTTGGAATCGAGCCAATGAAAAGTGGCTTTCGACTTCATGATAACTTCGGATTTGATCGTTTCCGGCAAATTGCTAGTCTAATTTGATTGCAATCGAAAAAATGAAAAGGGGTTTTTGATTTCATGATAACTTCTGGTTTGTTCGTTTTTGGCAGATTCCGAATCTAATTCGATTGGAATTGAGCCAAAGAAAAGTGGTTTTTGATTTCATGATAAATTCGGGTTCGTTCATTTTTGGGGAATTGCTAGTCTAATTCAATTGGAATTGAGCTAATGAAAAGTAGTTTTTGATTTCATGATAACTTCAGGTTTGTTCATTTTTGGCGAATTGCTAGTCTAATTCGATTGGAATCGAGCCAATGAAAAGTGGTTTTTGATTTCATGATAACTTCGTGTTTGTTCGTTTTTGGCGAATTGCTAGTCTAATTCGATTGGAATCGAGCCAATGAAAAGTGGTTTTTGATTTCATGACAACTTCGGATTTGATCGTTTTCAAAAATTGCTAGTCAAATTCGATTGGAATTGAGCCAATGGAAAGTGATTTTTGATTTCATGATAACATCGAGGTTGATCATTTTCGACGAATTACTAGTCTAATTCGATTGGAATCGAGCCAATGAAAAGTGGTTTTTGATTTCATGATAACTTCGGGTTTGTTCGTTTTCGGCTAATTGCTAGTCTAATTCGATTGGAGTCGAGCCAATGAAAATTGGTTCTTGATTCATGGTAACTTCGGGTTTGATCATTTTCGAGGAATCGCTAGTCTGATTCGATTGTAATCGAGCCAATGAAAAGTGGCTTTCGATTTCATGATAACTTCGGGTTTGATCGTTTTCGAAAAATTGCTAGTCTAATTCGATTGGAATCGAGCTAATGAAAAGTGGTTTTCGATTTCATGATAACTTAGGGTTTGATCGTTTTCGGCAAATTGCTAGTCTAATTCGATTGGAATCGAGCCAATGAAAAGTGGTTTTTGATTTCATGATAACTTCGGGTTTGTTCGTTTTTGGCGAAATACTAGTCTAATTCGATTGGAATCGAGCTAATGAAAAGTGGTTTTTGATTTCATGATAACTTCGGGTTTGTTCATTTTTGGCGAATTGCTAGTCTAATTCTGTAACGCCCCGACCCCTAGTGGACCGGAATGCTGCTTACTTTAGTTAGCTTAACCGGTGGTTTAGTGACAAGTGTATACGTTTTAGCGGAAGCTTACATCTTCGGATAATAATTTAAATAACAATACTTCAAATACTTTAAACAAAAACAATGAATCATTTTTCAAAACAACAAAATGTAATTTATTTGAAGAAAACATAACTTGTTCTAGCATTCTGCATTATTCAAAACTTTAAAGAAATAACATTGGAAAACATTTCATAAAAATAAATCCAAATCACTTATTCAGCGGATTTCCATGGGCTCGTTGCATCACTCTCCATCTTCTCCTCCATCCATGCCCGAGGTAAAATTCCTTCAATCTGTAGAGATGGGATTAAACCCGTGAGTTGAAAAACTCAATAGGTGTCATAGGTGCATTCGTGATCAAGCTATACATTTCAAAACATTAATTTAATAACTTTTCATACATGTCGTACCCGAAGGCACCATTTGACATGAAGGGGTATGCAGTACCCGAGGGCACCATTTGACATACGAACATTTCTTCAACATAGAGGGATATGCCGTACCGGAGTACCATTTGACATACAAACATTAACATGAATCGAGACTTATAACTTAACACGATTAAACACATTGTACCTCTATCTACCTTGATTGATGCTTTTGAAACTTTGAAAACTTCGATGAAACTTGGACGTTGAAAGAAATGCACTCCTTGGATGTTTGAAAACCGTTGAGAATTGATGCTTGAAGCCACTCCTTAAACTTCTAGGAAAAATAGTTTTCCTCCCTCTCTTTTTCTCTCTTGGAAACTCTTTCTTTAGTGTGTAAAAGCTCTTGCTTTTGGTGTGAGAAAAATGAGTGAAATGAGGCCTCTATTTATAGGTAAATATCCCATAACTTAAAGCAAATAAAGCGTCAAATTTCATTTAAGAGAGAAACATGGGTGCTATTTAAGTTTGAGATTAAATACTTCAATTTAGTGGGGTTTTTATTGCCAAAAACGTGGCTGGCCCTTTGAGAAAATAATTCATGAAAATAAATATTTAAATTCTAGAGAAAAACGAGAATTTTCATTTCTGGCAGTTTCAGTCGGCTGGTTGTAGTCCAGTTGACACTGCACAGCTTTCAGTGTTTCTATCATAACTTCTTCTCCCGATATCCGATTGAAGTAATTCAAAGTGCGTTGAACTCAAAGAGCTATAACTTTTGTTTAGATATCATTTTCCAACTCGAATGTTTCCTATGTCAAAAAAGGGTCTCAAATGAGACTAAAAATCTAAAGTATACTTTAGTCATCCAATATTCACTTCTTAGTGACACTAAGGTGTCTAGAATTATTTGGGCTTCTACAAATTTGATTGGAATCGAGCCAATGAAAAGTGGTTTTTGATTTCATGATAACATCGGGTTTGTTCTTTTTTGCGTAATGCTAGTCTAATTCGATTGGAATAGGAACAATGAAAAGTAGTTTTTGATTTCATGACAACTTTGGGTTTGTTCATTTTTGGCAAGTTGCTAGTCTAATTCGATTGGAATCGAGCAAATGAAAAGTGGTTTTTGATTTCATGATAACTTCATGTTTGTTCATTTTCGGCTAATTGCTAGTCTAATTCGATTGGATTCGAACCAATGAAAGGTGGTTTTTGATTTCATGATAAATTCGGGTTTGATCATTTTCGACAAATTGCTAGTCTAATTCGATTTCAATTGGAATCGAGCCAGTGAAAAGTGGATTTCGATTTCATGATAACTTCGGCTTTGATCGTTTTCGAAAAATTACTAGTCTAATTCGATTGGAATCGAGCCAATGAAAAGAGTTTTTTGATTTCATGACAACTTCGGGTTTGTCATTTTTCGTGAATTGCTTGTCTAATTCGATTGAAATCGAGCCAATGAAAACTGGTTTTTGATTTCATGATAACTGCGGGTTTGATCATTTTCAGCGAATTACTAGTCCAATTTGATTGGAATGGAGCCAATGAAAAGTGGTTTTGATTTCATGATAACTTCGGGTTTATTCATTTTTGGCGAATTGCTAGTCTTATTCGATTAGAATCGAGCCAATGAAAAGTGTCTTTCGATTTCATGATAACATCGGGTTTGTTCGTCTTTAGCAAATTGCTAGTCCAATTTGATTGGAATCGAGCCAATGAAAAGTAGTTTTTGATTTCCTGATAACATCGGGTTTGTTTGTCTTTGGCAAATTACTAGTCTAATTCGATTGGAATCGAGACAATGAAAAGTGGTTTTTGATTTCATGATAACTTCGGGTTTGTTCTTTTTTGGCGAATTGCTAGTCCAATTCGATTGGAATCGAGCCAATGAAAAGTGAATTTTGATTTCATTATATCTTCGGGTTTGTTCAATTTTTGCGAAATGCTAAGCTAATTCGATTAGAGTCGAGCTAATGAAAATGAGTTTTTGATTTCAAGATAACTTCGGGTGTGTTCATTTTTGGTGAATTGCTAGTCTAATTCGACTGGAATCGAGCCAACGAAAAGTGGTTTTTCATTTCATGATAACTTCGAATTTAATCATTTTCGAAAATTGCTAGTCTAATTCGATTGGAATTGAGATAATGAAAAGTGGTTTTTGATTTCATGATAACATTGGGTTTGATCATTTTCGGCGAATTGCTAGTCTAATTCGATTGGAATTGAGCCAATGAAAAGTGGCTTTCAATTTCATGATAACTTCGGGTTTGATAGTTTTTGAAAAATTCCTAGTCTAATTCGATTGGAATCGAGCAATGAAAAGTGGTTTTTGATTTCACGATAACTTCTGGTTTGTTCGTTTTTGGCAGATTCCTAATCTAATTCGATTGGAATTGAGCCAATGAAAAGTGGTTCTTGATTTTATGATAACTTTGGGTTTGTTCATTTTTTATGAAATGCTAGTCTAATTCGATTGGAATCGAGTCAATGAATAGTGGTTTTCGATTTCACGATAACTTTGGGTTTGTTCATTTTTGGCGAATTGCTAGTTTAATTTGATTGGAATCGAGCCAATGAAAAGTGCTTTTTGATTTCATGATAACTCCGGCTTTGTTCATTTTTGGCAAATTGGTATTCTAATTCGATTGGAATCGAACCAATGAAAAGTGGCTTTCGATTTCATGATAACTTTGGATTTTTTCATTTTTTGTGAACTGCTAGTCTAATTTGATTGGAATCGAGCCAATGAAAAGTGGTTTTTGATTTCATGATAAGTTCGAGCTTGTTCGTTTTTTGCGAAATGCTAGTCTAATTCGATTGGAATCGAGCCAATGAAAAGTAGTTTTTGATTTCAGGATAACTTCGGGTTTCCTCGTTTTTGGCTAATTGCTAGTCTACTTGGATTGGAGTCAAACCAGGGAAAAGTGTTTTTCGATTTCGTGATAGCTTCGGATTTGTTCGTTTTTGGCGAAATGCTAGTCTAATTCGATTCGAATCGAGCCAATAAAAAGTAATTTTTGATTTCATGATAACTTCGGGTTTGTACGTTTTTGGCAAATTGCTTGTCTAATTCAACTGGAATCGAGCCAATGAAAAGTGGTTTCTTTGATTTCATGATAACTTCGGGTTTGTTCAGTTTTGACGAATTGCTAGTCTAATTCGATTGGAATCGAACCAACGAAAAGTGGCTTTCGATTTCATGATAACTTCGGCTTTTTTCAATTCTGGCGAAATGCTAGTCTAATTCGATTGGAATCGACCCAATGAAAAGTGGTTTTTGATTTCATGATAACTTCGGGTTTGTTCGTTTTTGGCGAATTGCTAGTCTAATTCGATTGGAATGAAAAGTAGTTTTTGATTCATGATAACTTCGGGTTAGTTCATTTTTTGCGGAATGCTAGTCCAATTTGATTGGAATCGAGCCAATGAAAAGTAGCTTTTGATTTCATGATAACTCTGTTCGTTCGTTTTTGGCAAATTGCTAGTCGAATTCGATTGGAATCGAGCCAATGAAAAGTGGTTTTTGATTTTATGGTAACTTCGAATTTGATCATTTTCTGAAATTGCTAGTCTAATTAGATTGGAATTGAGCCAATGAAAAGTGGTTTTTGATTTCATGATAACTTCGGGTTTGATAATTTTCGACGAATTACTAGTCTAGATCGTTTGGAATCGAGCCAATGAAAAGTGGTTTTTGATTTCATGCTAACTTCGGGTTTGCTCATTTTTGCCTAGTTGCTAGTCTAATTCGATTGGAATCGAGCCAATGAAAAGTGGTTTTTGATTTCATGATAACGTCGGTTTGATCATTTTCGACGAATTGCTACTCTAATTCGACTGAAATCGAGCCAATGAAAAGTGGCTTTCGATTTCATGATTACTTCGGGTTTGATCGTTTTCGAAAACTTGCTAGTCTAATTCGATTGGAATCGAGCCACTGAAAAGTGGTTTTCGATTTCATGATAACTTTGGGTTTGATTGTTTTCGGCAAATTCCTAGTCTAATTCGATTGGAATCGAGCCAACGAAAAGTGGTTTTTGATTTCATGATAACTTTGGGTTTGTTCATTTTTGGTGAAATGCTAGTCTAGTTCGATTGGAATTGAGCCAATGAAAAGTGTTTTTGATTTCATGATAATTTCGGGTTTGTTCATTTTTGGCGAATTACTAGTCTAATTCGATTGGAATCGAGCCAATAAAAAGTGGTTTTTGATTTCATGTTATCTCCGGGTTCGTTCATTTTTGGCAAATTGCTATTCTAATTTGATAGGAATCGAACCAATGAAAAGTGGCTTTCGATTTCATGATAACTTTGGGTTTTTTCATTTTTGGCGAAATGCTTGTCTAATTTGATTGGAATCGAGCCAATGAAAAGTAGTTTTTGATTTCACGATAACTTCGGGTTCGTTCATTTTTGTCGAAATGCTAGTCTAATTCGATTAGAATCGAGCCAATGAAAAGTAGTTTTTGATTTCGTGATAACTTCGGGTTTGTTCATTTTTGGCGAATTGCTAGTCTAATTCGATTGGAATCGAGCCAATGAAAAGTGGTTTTTGATTTCGTGATAACTTCGGGTTTGTTCATTTTTTATGAAATGCTAGTCTAATTCGATTGGAATCGAGCCGACGAAAAGTAGTTTTTGATTTCATGATAACTTCGGGTTTCTTCATTTTTGGCGAATTGCAAGTGTAATTCGATTGGAATCGAGCCAATGAAAAGTGGCTTTTTAATTTCATGATAACTTCGGGTTTGTTCATTTTTGGCTAATTGCTAGTCTAATTCGATTGGAATCGAGCCAATAAAAAGTGGTTTTTGATTTCACGACAACTTCGTGTTTGTTCGTTTTTGTCGAAATGCTAGTCTAATTCGATTAGAATCGAGCCTATGAAAAGTGGTTTTTATTTCATGATAACTTCGGGTTTGTTCATTTTTGGAGAAATGCTAGTATAATTCGATTGGAATCGAGCCAATGAAAAGTGGTTTTTGATTTCATGATAACTTCGGGTTCGTTCGTTTTTTGCGAAATGATAGTCTAATTCGATTGGAATCGAGCCAATGAAAAGTAGTTTTTGATTTCATGATAACTTCGGGTTCGTTCGTTTTTTGCGAAATGATAGTCTAATTCGATTGGAATCGAGCCAATGAAAAGTAGTTTTTGATTTCATGATAACTTCGGGTTTCTTCATTTTTGGCGAATTGCTAGTCTAATTCATTTGGAATCGAACCTTTGAAAAGTGGTTTTTGATTTCATGATAACTTCGGATTTGATCGTTTTCGACGAATTGCTAGTCTAATTCGATTGGAATCGAGCCAATGAAAAGTAGTTTTTCA
The DNA here is from genome assembly GCF_002742605.1 of Olea europaea var. sylvestris. Taxonomy (NCBI): domain Eukaryota; kingdom Viridiplantae; phylum Streptophyta; class Magnoliopsida; order Lamiales; family Oleaceae; genus Olea; species Olea europaea. Next base: position 414,958 of record NW_019265173.1, read on the forward strand.
TTTCATGATAACTTCGGGTTAGTTGTTTTTTACGAAAAGCTAGTCTAATTCGATTGGAATCGAGCCAATGAAAAGTAGCTTTTGATTTCATGATAACTCCGATTGTTTGTTTTTGGCAAATTGCTTGTCTAATTTGATTCGAATCGAGCTAATGAAAAGTGATTTTTGATTTTATGGTAACTTCAGATTTGATCGTTTTCGACAATTGCTAGTCTAATTCGATTGGAATCGAGCCAATAAAAAGTGGATTTTGATTTCATGATAACCCCGAGTTTGATCATTTTCGACGAATTACTAGTCTAATTCATTTGGAATCGAGCCAATGAAAAGTGGTTTTTGATTTCATGATAACTTTGGGTTTCTTCGTTTTCGCCTAATTACTAGTCTAATTCGATTGGAATCGAGCCAATGAAAAGTGGTTTTTGATTTCATGATAACTTCGGGTTTGATCATTTTCGGCGAATTGCTTGTCTAATTCGATTGGAATCGAGCCAATGAAAAGTGGTTTTTGATTTCATGATAACTTCGGGTTTGATCATTTTCGGCGAATTGCTTGTCTAATTCGATTGGAATCTAGCCAACGAAAAGTGGCTTTCGATTTAATGATAACTTCGGGTTTAATCATTTTTGAAAACTTGCTAGTCTAATTCGATTGGAATCGAGCCAATGAAAAGTTGTTTTCGATTTCATGAAAACATCGGGTTTGTTCGTTTTTTGAGAAATGATAGTCTAATTCGATTGGAATCGAGCCAATGAAAAGTAGTTTTTGATTCCATGATAACTTTGGGTTTCTTCATTTTTGGCTAATTGCTAGTCTAATTCGATTGGAATCGAGCCAATGAAAAGTGGATTTTGATTTCATGATAACTTCGGGTTTGTTCATTTTCGGCTGACTGCTAGTCTACTTCGATTGGAAACGAGCCAATGAAAAGTTGCTTTCGATTTCATGATAACTTCGGGTTTGATCGTTTTCGAAAACTTGCTAGTCTAATTCGATTGGAATCGAGCCAATGAAAAGTGGGTTTCGATTTCATGATAACTTCGGGTTCGTTCATTTTTTGCGAAATGATAGTCTAATTCGATTGGAATGGAGCCAATGAAAAGTAGTTTTTGATTTCATGATGACTTCGGGTTTCTTCATATTTTGCGAATTGCTAGTCTAATTCGATTGGAATCGAACCAATGAAAAGTGGTTTTTGATTTCATGATAACTTCGGATTTGATCGTTTTTGACGAATTGCTAGTCTAATTCGATTGGAATCGAGCCAATGAAAAGTAATTTTTGATTTCATGATAACTTTGGGTTTGTTCATTTTTGGTGATTTGCTAGTCTAATTCGATTGGAATCGAGCCAATGAAAAGTGGCTTTCGATTTCATGATAACTTCGGGTTTGATCATTTTTGGCTAATTGCTAGTCTAATTTGATAGGGATTGAACCAATGAAAAGTGGTTTTTGATTTCATGATAACTTCGGGCTTGTTCATTTTTGCCTAATTACTAGTCTAATTCCATTGGAATCGAGCCAACGAAAAATGGTTTTTGATTTCATGATAACTTGGGGTTTGATCATTTTCGACGAATTGCTAGTCTAATTAGATTGGAATCGAGCCAATGAAAAGTGGCTTTCGATTTCATGATAACTTCGGGTTTGATCGTTTTCTAAAACTTGCAAGTCTAATTCGATTGGAATCGAGCCAATGAAAAGTGATTTTTGATTTTAGGATAACTTTGGGTTTGATCGTTTTCGGGAAATTGCTAGTCTAATTCGAATGGATTCGAGCCAATGAAAAGTGGTTTTCGATTTCAGGATAACTTTGGGTTTGGTCGTTTTCGGCAAATTGCTAGTCTAATTCGAATGGATTCAAGCCAATGAAAAGTGGATTTTGATTTCACGATATTCGGGTTTGTTCGATTTTCGTGAAACACTAGTCTAATTCGATTGGAATCGAGCTAATGAAAAGTGGTTTTTGATTTCATGACAAATTTGGGTTTGTTCATTTTCGACGAATTGCTAGTCTAATTTTGATTGGAATCGAGCCAGTGAAAAGTGGTTTTTGATTTCATGATAACTTTGGGTTTGGTCGTTTTCGACGAATTGCTATTCTAATTCAATTGGAATCTAGCCAATGAAAAGTGGTTTTGATTTCATGGTAACTTCGGGTTTGTTCATTTTTGGCAAATTGCTAGTCTTATTCGATTAGAATCGAGCCAATGAAAAGTGGCTTTCGATTTCATGATAAAATCGGGTTTGTTCGTCTTTGGCAAATTGCTAGTCTAATTCGATTGGAATCGAGCCAATGAAAAGTGGTTTTTGATTTCATGATAACATCGGGTTAGTTCGTCTTTGGCAAATTGCTAGTCTAATTCGATTGGAATCAAGCCAATGAAAAGTTGTTTTAGATTTCATGATAACTTTGGGATTGTTCATTTTTAGCGAATTTCTAGTCTAATTCGATTGGGATCGAGCCAATGAAAAGTGGTTTTTGATTTCATGATAACTTCGGGTTTGTTCATTTTTTGCGAAATGCTAGTCTAGTTCGATTGGAATCGAGCCAATGAAAAGTAGTTTTAGATTTCATGATAATTTCGGGTTTGATTGTTTTTGGCGATTTGCTAGTCTAATTTGATTGGAATCGAGCCAACGAAAAGTGGTTTCTGATTTCATGCTAACTTCGGGTTTATACGTTTTTGGCAATTTGCTTGTCTAATTTGATTGGAATCGAGCCAATGAAAAGTAATTTTTTTGATTTCATGATAACTTCGGGTTTGTTCGTTTTTGGCAAATTGCTAGTCCAATTTGATTGGAATCGAACCAATGAAAAGTGGCTTTCGATTTCATGATAAATTTGGGCTTATTCATTTCCGGCGAAATGCTAGTCTAATTCGATTGAAATCGAGCCAATGAAAAGTGGTTTTTGATTTCATGATAACTTTCGGTTTGATCATTTTCGGAGAATTGCTAGTCTAAGTCGACTAGAATCGAGGCAATAAAAAGTGGTTTTTGATTTTATGGTATCTTCGGATTTGATCGTTTTTGGAAATTGCTAGTCTAATTCGATTGGAATCGAGCCAATGAAAAGTGGTTTTTGATTTTATGACAACTTTGGGTTTGATCATTTTCAACGAATTGCTAGTCAAATTCGCTTGGAATCTAGCCAATGAAAAGTATTTTTTTCGATTTCATGATAACTTCGGCTTTGTTCATTTTTGGCGAATTGCTAGTCTAATTTGATTCGAATCGAACCAATGAAAAGTGGCTTTCGATTTCATGATAACTTTAGGCTTATTCATTTCTGGCGAAATGCTAGTCTAATTCGATTGGAATCGAGCCAATGAAAAGTGGTTTCTGATTTCATGATAACTTCGGGTTTGAACATTTTCAGCGAAATGCTAGTCTAGTTCGATTGGAATCGAGCCAATGAAAAGTTGTTTTAGATTTCATGATAATTTCGCGTTTGTTTGTTTTTGGCTTTTTGCTAGTCTAATTTGATTGGAATAGAGCCAACGAAAAGTGGCTTCTAATTTCATGCTAACTTCGGGTTTGTACGTTTTTGGCAATTTGCTTGTCTAATTTGATTGGAATCGAGCCAATGAAAAGTAATTTTTTTGATTTCATGATAACTTCGGGTTGTTCGTTTTTGGCAAATTGCTAGTCCAATTTGATTGGAATCGAACCAATGAAAAGTGGCTTTGGATTTCATGATAAATTTGGGCTTATTCATTTTCGGCAAAATGCTAGTCTAATTCGATTGAAATCGAGCCAATGAAAAGTGGTTTTTGATTTCATGATAACTTTTGGTTTGATCATTTTCGGAGAATTGCTAGTCTAAGTCGACTAGAATCGAGGCAATAAAAAGTGGTTTTTGATTTTATGGTATCTTCGGATTTGATTGTTTTTGGAAATTGCTAGTCTAATTCAATTGGAATCGAGCCAATGAAAAGTGGTTTTTGATTTTATGACAACTTTGGGTTTGATCATTTTCAACGAATTGCTAGTCAAATTCACTTGGAATCTAGCCAATGAAAATTAGTTTTTTCGATTTCATGATAACTTCGGCTTTGTTCATTTTTGGCGAATTGCTAGTCTAATTCGATTCGAATCGAACCAATAAAAAGTGGCTTTCGATTTCATGATAACTTTGGGCTTATTCATTTCTGGCGAAATGCTAGTCTAATTCGATTGGAATCGAGTCAATGAAAAGTGGTTTCTGATTTCATGATAACTTCGGGTTTGAACATTTTCAGAGAATTGCTAGTCTAATTCGATTGGAATCGAGCCAATGAAAAGTGGTTTTTGATTTCATGATAACTTTGGGCTTATTCATTTCTGGCGAAATGCTAGTCTAATTCGATTGGAATCGAGCCAATGAAAAGTGGTTTTTGATTTCATGATAACTTTGGGTTTGATCATTTTCGACGAATTGTTAGTCAAATTCGCTTAGAATCTAGCCAATGAAAAGTAGTTTTTTCGATTTCATGATAACCTCGGGTTTGTTCATTTTTGGCGAATTGCTAGTCTAATTTGATTCGAATCGAACTAGTGAAAAGTGGCTTTCGATTTCATGATAACTTTGGGCTTATTCATTTCTGGCGAAATGGTAGTCTAATTCGATTGGAATCGAGTAAATGAAAAGTGGTTTCTGATTTCATGATAACTTCGGGTTTGAACATTTTCAGAAAATTGCTAGTCTAATTCGATTGGAATCGATCCAATGAAAAGTCGGTTTTGATTTTATGGTAACTTCGGATTTGATCGTTTTCGGAAATTGCTAGTCTAATTCCATTGGAATCCAGCCAATGAAAAGTGGTTTTTGATTTTATGATAACTTCGGGTTTGATCATTTTCGGCGAATTGCTAGTATAATTAGATTGGAATCGAGCCAATGAAAAGTGGCTTTCGATTTCATGATAACTTAGAGTTTGATCATTTTCGAAAACATGCTAGTCTAATTCGATTGGAATTGAGCCAATGAAAAGTGGTTTTCAATTTCATGATAACTTCGGGTTTGTTCATTTTTTACGAAATGATAGTCTAATTCGATTGGAATCGAGCCAATAAAAAGTAGTTTTTGATTTCATGATAAGTTCGGGTTTCTTCGTTTTTGGCGAATTGCTAGTCTAATTCGACTGGAATCGTGCCAATGAAAAGTTGTTTTTTACTTCATGATAACTTCGGGTTTGATCATTTTCGACAAATTGCTAGTCTAATTAGATTGGAATCGAGCCAATGAGAGTGGCTTTCGATTTCATGATAACTTCGGGTTTAATCGTTTTCGAAAACTTGCTAGTCTAATTCGATTGGAATCGAGCCATTGAAAACTGGTTTTTGATTTCATGATAACTTCGGGTTTGTTCGTTTTTGGCGAATTGCTAGTCTAATTCGATTGGAATCGAAAAAATGAAAAGTAGTTTTTGATTCATGATAACTTCGGGTTAGTTCATTTTTTGCGGAATGCTAGTCCAATTTGATTGGAATCGAGCCAATGAAAAGTAGCTTTTGGTTTCATGATAACTCTGTTAGTTCGTTTTTGGCAAATTGCTGGTCGAATTCGATTGGAATCGAGCCAATGAAAAGTAGTTTTTAATTGTATGGTAACTTCGAATTTGATCATTTTCTGAAATTTCTAGTCTAATTAGATTGGAATTGAGCCAATGTAAAGTGGTTTTTGATTTCATGATAACTTCGGGTTTGATAATTTTCGACGAATTGCTAGTCTAGTTCGTTTGGAATCGAGCCAATGAAAAGTGGTCTTTGATTTCATGCTAACTTCTGGTTTGCTCATTTTTGCCTAGTTGCTAGTCTAATTCGATTGGAATCGAGCCAATGAAAAGTGGTTTTTGATTTCATGATAACGTCGGGTTTGATCATTTTCGACGAATTGCTACTCTAATTCCATTGGAATCGAGCCAATGTAAAGTGGCTTTCGATTTCATGATAACTTCCGGTTTGATCGTTTTCAAAAACTTGCTAGTCTAATTCGATTGGAATCGAGCCACTGAAAAGTGGTTTTCGATTTCATGATAACTTTGGGTTTGATTGTTTTCGGCAAATTCCTAGTCTAATTCTATTGGAATCGAGCCAATGAAAAGTAGTTTTTGATTTCATGATAACTTTGGGTTTGTTCATTTTTGGTGAAATGCTAGTCTAATTCGATTGGAATTGAGCCAATGAAAAGTGGTTTTTGATTTCATGATAATTTTGGGTTTGTTAATTTTTGGCGAATTGCTAGTCTAATTCGATTGGAATCGAGCCAATAAAAAGTGGTTTTTGATTTCATGATATCTCCGGGTTTGTTCGTTTTTGGCAAATTGCTATTCTAATTTGATAGGAATCGAACCAATGAAAAGTGGCTTTCGATTTCATGATAACTTTGGGTTTTTTAATTTTTGACGAAATGCTTGTCTAATTTGATTGGAATCGACCCAATGAAAAGTGGTTTTTGATTTCACGATAACTTCGGGTTTGTACGTTTTTGGCAATTTGCTTGTCTAATTCGATTGGAATCGAGCCAATGAAAAGTTGTTTTTTTTATTTCATGATAACTTTGGGTTTGTTCGTTTTTGGCAAATTGCTAGTCTAATTTGATTGGAATCGAACCAATGAAAAGTGGCTTTCGATTTCATGATAACTTTGGGCTTATTCATTTCCGGCGAAATGCTAGTCTAATTCGATTGAAATCGAGCCAATGAAAAGTGGTTTTTGATTTCATGATAACTTATGGTTTGATCATTTTCGGAGAATTGCTAGTCTAATTCGATTGGAATCGAGGCAATAAAAAGTGGTTTTTGATTTTATGGTATCTTCGAATTTGATCATTTTTGGAAATTGCTAGTCTAATTCGATTGGAATCGAGCCAATGAAAAGTGGTTTTTGATTTCATGATAACTTTGGGTTTGATCTTTTTCGACGAATTGCTAGTCAAATTCGCTTGGAATCTAGCCAATGAAAAGTAGTTTTTTTGATTTCATGATAAATTCGGGTTTGTTCATTTTTGGCGAATTGCTAGTCTAATTCGATTCGAATCGAACCAATGAAAAGTGGCTTTCGATTTCATGATAACTTTGGGCTTATTCATTTTTGGCGAAATGCTAGTCTAATTCGATTGAAATCGAGTCAATGAAAAGTGGTTTCTAATTTCATGATAACTTCGGGTGTGAACATTTTCAGAGAATTACTAGTCTAATTTGATTGGAATCGAGCCAATGAAAAGTGGTTTTTGATTTCATGATAACTTTGGGTTTGATCATTTTCGACGAATTGCTAGTCAAATTCGCTTGGAATCTAGCCAATGAAAAGTAGTTTTTTCGATTTCATGATAACTTCGGGTTTGTTCATTTTTGGCGAATTGCTAGTCTAATTAGATTCGAATCGAACCAATGAAAAGTGGCTTTCGATTTCATGATAACTTTGGGCTTATTCATTTCTGGCGAAATGCTAGTCTAATTCGATTAGAATCGAGTCAATGAAAAGCGGTTTCTGATTTCATGATAACTTCGGGTTTGAACATGTTCAGAGAATTGCTAGTCTAATTCGATTGGAATCAATCCAATGAAAAGTGGGTTTGGATTTTATGGTAACTTCGGATTTGATCCTTTTCGGAAATTGCTAGTCTAATTCCATTGGAATCCAGCCAATGAAAAGTGGTTTTTGATTTTATGATAACTTCGGATTTGATCATTTTCGGCGAATTGCTAGTATAATTAGATTGGAATCGAGCCAATGAAAAGTGGCTTTCGATTTCATGATAACTTCGAGTTTGATCGTTTTCGAAAACTTGCTAGTCTAATTCGATTGGAATCGAGCCAATGAAAAGTGGTTTTCGATTTCATGATAACTTCGAGTTTGATCGTTTTCGAAAACTTGCTAGTCTAATTCGATTGGAATCGAGCCAATGAAAAGTGGTTTTCGATTTCATGATAACTTCGGGTTTGTTCATTTTTTACGAAATGATAGTCTAATACGATTGGAATCGAGCCAACAAAAAGTAGTTTTTGATTTCATGATAACTTCGGGTTTCTTCGTTTTTGACGAATTGCTAGTCTAATTCGATTGGAACCGTGCCAATGAAAAGTGGTTTTTGATTTCATGATAACTTCGGGTTTGATCATTTTCGACGAATTGCTAGTCCAATTAGATTGGAATCGAGCCAATGAAAAGTGGCTTTCGATTTCATGATAACTTCGAGTTTAATCGTTTTCGAAAACTTGTGAGTCTAATTCGATTGGAATCGAGCCATTGAAAACTGGTTTTTGATTTCATGATAACTTCGGGTTTGTTCGTTTTTGGCGAATTGCTAGTCTAATTCGATTGGAATCGAAAAAATGAAAAGTAGTTTTTGATTCATGATAACTTCAGGTTAGTTCATTTTTTGCGGAATGCTAGTCCAATTTGATTGGAATCGAGCCAATGAAAAGTAACTTTTGATTTCATGATAACTCAGTTCGTTCGTTTTTGGCAAATTGCTAGTCGTATTCGATTGGAATTGAGCCAATGAAAAGTGGTTTTTGATTTTATGGTAACTTCGAATTTGATCATTTTCTGAAATTGCTAGTCTAATTAGATTGGAACTGAGCCAATGAAAAGTGGTTTTTGATTTTATGGTAACTTTGAATTTGATCATTTTCTGAAATTGCTAATCTAATTAGATTGGAACTGAGCCAATGAAAAGTGATTTTTGATTTCATGATAACTTCGGGTTTAATAATTTTCGACGAATTGCTAGTCTAGTTCATTTGGAATCAAGCCAATGAAAAGTGGTTTTTGATTTCATGCTAACTTCGGGTTTGCTCATTTTTGCCTAGTTGCTAGTCTAATTCGATTGGAATCGAGCCAATGAAAAGTGGTTTTTGATTTCATGATAACGTCGGGTTTGATCATTTTCGACGAATTGCTACTCTAATTCGATTGGAATCGAGCCAATGAAAAGTGGCTTTCGATTTCATGATAACTTCGGTTTTGATCGTTTTCGAAAACTTGCTAGTCTAATTCGATTGGAATCGAGCCACTGAAAAGTGGTTTTCGATTTCATGATAACTTTGGGTTTGATTGTTTTCGGCAAATTCCTAGTCTAATTCGATTGGAATCGAGCCAATGAAAAGTGGTTTTTGTTTTCATGATAACTTTGGGTTTGTTCATTTTTGGTGAAATGCTAGTCTAATTCGATTGGAATTGAGCCAATGAAAAGTGGTTTTTGATTTCATGATAATTTCGGGTTTGTTCATTTTTGGCGAATTTCTAGTCTAATTCGATTGGAATCGAGCCAATAAAAAGTGGTTTTTGATTTCATGATATCTCCGGTTTGTTCGTTTTTGGCAAATTGCTATTCTAATTTGATAGGAATCGAACCAATGAAAAGTGGCTTTCGATTTCATGGTAACTTTGGGTTTTTTCATTTTTGGCGAAATGCTTGTCTAATTTGATTAGAATCGAGCCAATGAAAAGTGGTTTTTGATTTCACGATAACCTCGGGTTTGTTCATTTTTGTCGAAATGCTAGTCTAATTCGATTAGAATCGAGCCAATGAAATGTGGTTTTTGATTTTGTGATAACTTCGGGTTTGTTCGTTTTTGGCGAATTTCTAGTCTAATTCGATTGGAATCGAGCCAATGAAAAGTGGTTTTTGATTTCGTGATAACTTCGGGTTTGTTCATTTTTTGCGAAATGCTAGTCTAATTCGATTAGAATCGAGCCGATGAAAAGTAGTTTTTGATTTCATGATAACTTCCGGTTTCTTCATTTTTGGCGAATTGCAAGTGTAATTCGATTGGAATCGAGCCAATAAAAAGTGGCTTTTTAATTTCATGATAACTTCGGGTTTGTTCGTTTTTGGCCAATTGCTAGTCTAAGTCGATTGGAATCGAGCCAATAAAAAGTGGTTTTTGATTTCACGATAACTTCGTGTTTGTTCATTTTTGTCGAAATGCTAGTCTAATTCGATTAGAATCGAGCCTATGAAAAGTGGTTTTTTATTTCATGACAACTTCGGGTTTGTTCGTTTTGGGGAAATGCTAGTATAATTCGATTGGAATCGAGCCAATGAAAAGTGGTTTTTGATTTCATGATAACTTCGGGTTTGTTTGTTTTTTGCGAAATGATAGTCTAATTCGATTGGAATCGAGCCAATGAAAAGTAGTTTTTGATTTCATGATAACTTCTGGTTTCTTCATTTTTGGCGAATTGCTAGTCTAATTCGATTGGAATCGAACCATTGAAAAGTGGTTTTTGATTTCATGATAACTTCGGATTTGATCGTTTTCGACGAATTGCTAGTCTAATTCGATTGGAATCGAGCCAATGAAAAGTAGTTTTTCATTTCATGATAACTTCGGGTTAGTTCATTTTTTGCGAAAAGCTAGTCTAATTCGATTGGAATCGAGCCAATGAAAAGTAGCTTTTGATTTCATGATAACTCCGTTTGTTTGTTTTTGCAAATTGCTTGTCTAATTCGATTCGAATCGAGCTAATGAAAAGTGGTTTTTGATTTTATGGTAACTTCGGATTTGATCATTTTCGGCAATTGCTAGTCTAATTCGATTGGAATCGAGCCAATAAAAAGAGGATTTTGATTTCGTGATAACCCCGAGTTTGATCATTTTCGACGAATTGCTAGTTTAATTCATTTGGAATCGAGCCAATGAAAAGTGGTTTTTGATTTCATGATAACTTTGGGTTTCTTCGTTTTCGCCTAATTGCTAGTCTAATTCCATTGGAATCCAGCCAATGAAAAGTGGTTTTTGATTTCATGATAACATCGGGTTTGATCATTTTCGACGAATTGCTTGTCTAATTCGATTGGAATCGAGCCAACGAAAAGTGGCTTTCGATTTCATGAAAACTTCGGGTTTAATCATTTTCGAAAACTTGCTAGTCTAATTCGATTGGAATCGAGCCAATGAAAAGTGATTTTCGATTTCATGAAAACTTCGGGTTCGTTCATTTTTTTGCGAAATGATAGTCTAATTCAATTGGAATCGAGCCAATGAAAAGTAGTTTTTGATTTCATGATAACTTCGGGTTTCTTCATTTTTGGCGAATTGCTAGTCTAATTCGATTGGAATCGAGCCAATGAAAAGTAATTTTTGATTTCATGATAACTTCGGGTTTGTTCACTTTTGGCGATTTGCTAGTCTAATTCGATTGGAATCGAGCCAATGAAAAGTGATTTTCGATTTCATGAAAACTTCGGGTTCGTTCATTTTTTTGCGAAATGATAGTCTAATTCAATTGGAATCGAGCCAATGAAAAGTAGTTTTTGATTTCATGATAACTTCGGGTTTCTTCATTTTTGGCGAATTGCTAGTCTAATTCGATTGGAATCGATCCAATGAAAAGTGGTTTTTGATTTCATGATAACTTCGGATTTGATAGTTTTTGGCGAATTGCTAGTCTAATTCGATTGGAATCGAGCCAATGAAAAGTAATTTTTGATTTCATGATAACTTCGGGTTTGTTCACTTTTGGCGATTTGCTAGTCTAATTCGATTGGAATCGATCCAATGAAAAGTGGCTTTCGATTTCATGATAACTTCGAGTTTGATCGTTTTTGGCTAATTGCTAGTCTAATTCGATTGAGATCGAACCAATGAAAAGTGGTTTTTGATTTCATGATAACTTCGGGTTTGTTCATTTTCGCCTAATTACTAGTCTAATTCCATTGGAATCGGGCCAACGAAAAATGGTTTTTGATTTCACGATAACTTCAGGTTTTATCGTTTTCTACGAATTGCTAGTCTAACTAGATTGGAATCGAGCCAATGAAAAGTGGCTTTCGATTTCATGATAACTTCGGGTTTGATCGTTTTCGAAAACTTGCTTGTCTAATTCGATTGGGATCGAGCCATTGAAAAGTGGTTTTTGATTTTAGGATAACTTTGGGTTTGATCGGTTTCGGGAAATTACTAGTCTAATTCGAATGGATTCGAGCCAATGAAAAGTGGTTTTCGATTCCAGAATAACTTTGGGTTTGGTCGTTTTCGGCAAATTGCTAGTCAAATTCAAATGGATTCAAGCCAATGAAAAGTGGATTTTGATTGCACGATAACTTTGGGTTTGTTCGATTTTCGTGAAACGCTAGTTTAATTCGATTGGAATCGAGCCAATGAAAAGTGGGTTTTGATTTCATGATAAATTTGGGTTTGTTCGTTTTCGATGAATTGCTAGTCTAATTTTAATTGGAATCGAGCCAGTGAAAAGTGGTTTTTGATTTCATGATAACTTTAGGTTTGGTCATTTTCGACGAATTGCTATTCTAATTCAATTGGAACCTAACCAATGAAAAGTGGTTTTGATTTCATGGTAACTTCGGGTTTGTTCATTTTTGGCAAATTGCTAGTCTTATTCGATTAGAATCGAGCCAATGAAAAGTGGCTTTCGATTTCATGATAAAATCGGGTTTGTTCGTCTTTGACAAATTGCAGTCTAATTCGATTGGAATCGAGCCAATGAAAAGTGGTTTTTGATTTCATGATAACATTGGGTTTGTTCGTCTTTGGCAAATTGCTAGTCTAATTCGATTGGAATCCAGCCAATGAAAAGTTGTTTAAGATTTCATGATAACTTCGGGATTGTTCATTTTTAGCGAATTTCTAGTCTAATTCAATTGGGATCGAGCCAATGAAAAGTGGTTTTTGATTTCATGATAACTTCGGGTTTGTTCATTTTTTGCGAAATGCTAGTCTAATTCGATTGGAATCGAGCCAATGAAAAGTAGTTTTAGATTTCATGATAATTTCGGGTTTGTTTGTTTTTGGCGCTTTGCTAGTCTAATTTGATTGGAATCGAGCCAAGGAAAAGTGGTTTCTGATTTCATGATAACTTCGGGTTTGTACGTTTTTGGCAACTTGCTTGTCTAATTCGATTGGAATCGAGCCAATGAAAAGTAATTTTTTTGATTTCATGATAACTTCGGGTTTGTTCGTTTTTGGCAAATTGCTAGTCCAATTTGATTGGAATCGAACCAATGAAAAGTGGCTTTCGATTTCATGATAAATTTGGGCTTATTCATTTCCGGCGAAATGCTAGTCTAATTCGATTGAAATCGAGCCAATGAAAAGTGGTTTTTGATTTCATGATTACTTTCGGTTTGATCATTTTCGGAGAATTGCTAGTCTAATTCGATTGGAATCGAGGCAATAAAAAGTGGTTTTTGATTTTATGGTATCTTCGGATTTGATCGTTTTTGGAAATCGCTAGTCTAATTCGATTGGAATCGAGCCAATGAAAAGTGGTTTTTGATTTCATGATAACTTTGGGTTAGATCATTTTCGACGAATTGCTAGTCAAATTCGCTTGGAATCTAGCCAATGAAAAGTAGTTTTTTCGATTTCATGATAATTTCGGGTTTGTTCATTTTTGACGAATTGCTAGTGTAATTCGATTCGAATCGAACCAATGAAAAGTGGCTTTCGATTTCATGATAACTTTGGGCTTATTCATTTCTGGCGAAATGCTAGTCTAATTCGATTGGAATCGAGTCAATGAAAAGTTTTTTCTGATTTCATGATAACTTCGGGTTTGAACATTTTCAGAGAATTGCTAGTCTAATTCGATCGGAATCGAGCCAATGAAAAGTGGTTTTCGATTTTATGGTAACTTCGGATTTGATCCTTTTCGAAAATTGCTAGTCTAATTCCATTGGAATCCAGCCAATGAAAATTGGTTTTTGATTTCATGATAACTTCGTGTTTGATCATTTTCGGCGAATTGCTAGTATGATTAGATTGTAATCGAGCCAATGAAAAGTGGCTTTCGATTTCATGATAACTTCGAGTTTGATTGTTTTTGAAAACTTGCTAGTCTAATTCGATTGGAATCGAGCCAATGAAAAGTGGTTTTCGATTTCATGATAACTTCGGGTTTGTTCATTTTTTACGAAATGATAGTCTAATTCGATTGGAATCGAGCCAATAAAAAGTAGTTTTTGATTTCATGATAACTTCGGGTTTCTTCGTTTTTGGCGAATTGCTAGTCTAATTCGAATGGAATCGAGTCAATGAAAAGTGGTTTTTGATTTCATGATAACTTTGGGTTTGATCATTTTCGACGAATTGCTAGTCTAATTAGATTGGAATCGAGCCAATGAAAAGTGGGTTTTGATTTTTTGGTAACTTCGGATTTGATCGTTTTCGGAAATTGCTAGTCTAATTCCATTGGAATCCAGCCAATGAAAAGTGGTTTTTGATTTCATGATAACTTCGGGTTTGATCATTTTCGACGAATTGCTAGAATAATTAGATTGGAATCGAGCCAATGAAAAGTTCCTTTCGATTGCATGATAACTTCGAGTTTGATCGTTTTCGAAAACTTGCTGGTCTAATTCGATTGGAATCGAGCCAATGAAAAGTGGTTTTCGATTTCATGATAACTTCGGGTTTGTTCATTTTTTACGAAATGATAGTCTAATTCGATTGGAATCGAGCCAATAAAAAGTAGTTTTTGATTTCATGATAACTTCGGGTTTGTTCATTTTTTGCGAAATGATAGTCTAATTCGATTGGAATCGAGCCAATGAAAAGTAGTTTTTGATTTCATGATAACTTTGGCTTTCTTCGTTGTTGGCGAATCGCTAGTCGAATTCGATTGGAATCGAACCAATTAAAAGTGGTTTTTGATTTCATGATAACTTCGGATTTGTTCGTTTTCGTAGTTGCTAGTCTAATTCGATTGGAATCGAGCCAATGAAAAGTAGTTTTTGATTTCATGATAACTTCGAGTTTGTTCGTTTTTGGCGATTTGCTAGTCTAATTCAATTGGAATCGAACCAATGAAAAGTGATTTTCGATTTCATGATAACTTCAGGTTTGTTCATTTTTTGCCTATTTACTAGTCTAATTCCATTGGAATCGAGCCAATGAAAAGTGGTTTTTGATTTCGTGATAACTTCGGGTTTGATCATTTTCGACGACTTGCTTGTCTAATTAGATTGGAATCGAGCCAATGAAAAGTGGCTTTCGATTTCATGATAACTTCTGGTTTGATCGTTTTCGAAAACTTGCTAGTCAAATTCGATTGGAATCGAGCCAATTAAAAGTGGTTTTCGATTTCATGATAACTTCGGGTTTGTTCATTTTTTGCGAAATGATAGTCTAATTCGATTGGAATCGAGCCAATAAAAAGTAGTTTTTGATTTCATAATAACTTCGGGTTTCTTCATTTTTGCCGAATTGCTAGTCTAATTCGATTGGAATCGTGCCAAAGAAAAGTGGTTTTTGATTTTATGATAACTTCGGGTTTGATCATTTTCGACGAATGGCTAGTCTAATTAGATCAGAACCGAGCCAATGTAAAGTGGCTTTCAATTTCATGATAACTTCGGGTAATCATTTTCGAAAACTTGCTAGTCTAATTCGATTGGAATCGAGCCAATGAAAAGTCGTTTTTGGTTTCATGATAACTTCGGGTTTCTTTGTTTTTAACGAATTGCTAGTCTAATTTCATTGGAATCGAACAAATGAAAAGTGGTTTTTGATTTCATGATAACTTCGGGTTTGTTCATTTTTGCCTATTAACTAGCCTAATTTCATTGGAATCGAGCCAATGAAAAGTTGTTTTTGATTTCGTGATAACTTCGGGTTTGATCATTTTCGGCGAATTGCTAGTCTAATTAGATTGGAATCGAGCCAATGAAAAGTGGCTTTCGATTTCATGATAACTTCAAGTTTGTTCATTTTTGGCAAAATGCTAGTCTAATTCGATTGGAATCGAGCCAATGAAAAGTGGGTTTTTGATTTCATGATAACTTCGGGTTTGTTCGTTTTTGGCGATTTGCTAGTCTAATTCAATTGGAATCGAACCAATGAAAAGTGATTTTCGATTTCATGATAACTTCGGGTTTGTTCATTTTTTGCCTATTTACTAGTTTAATTCCATTGGAATCGAGCTAATGAAAAGTGGTTTTTGATTTCGCGATAACTTCAGGTTTGATCATTTTCGACGAATTGCTTGTCTAATTAGATTGGAATCGAGCCAATGAAAAGTGGCTTTCGATTTCATGATAACTTCTGGTTTGATCGTTTTCGAAAACTTGCTATTCAAATTCAATTGGAATCGAGCCAATTAAAGTGGTTTTCGATTTCATGATAACTTCGGGTTTGTTCATTTTTGGAGAAATGATAGTCTAATTCGATTGGAATCGAGCCAATAAAAAGTAGTTTTTGATTTCATGATAACTTCGGGTTTCTTCGTTTTTAGCGAATTGCTAGTCTAATTCGATTGGAATCGTGCCAATGAAAAGTGGTTTTTGATTTCATGATAACTTCGGGTTTGATCATTTTCGATGAATTGCTAGTCTAATTAGATTGGAATCGAGCCAATGTAAAGTGGCTTTCAATTTCATGATAACTTCGGGTTTAATATTTTTCGAAAACCTGCTAGTCTAATTCGATTGGAATCGAGCCAATGAAAAGTCATTTTTGGTTTCATGATAACTTCGGGTTTCTTTGTTTTTGACGAATTGCTAGTCTAATTTCATTGGAATCGAACAAATGAAAAGTGGTTTTTGATTTCATGATAACTTCGGGTTTGTTCATTTTTGCCTGTTAACTAGCCTAATTTCATTGGAATCGAGCCAATGAAAAGTTGTTTTTTATTTCGTGATAACTTCGGGTTTGATCATTTTGACGAATTGCTAGTCTAATTAGATTGGAATCGAGCCAATGAAAAGTGGCTTTCGATTTCATGATAACTTCGGGTTTGTTCGTTTTTGGCGAAATGCTAGTCTAATTCGATTGGAATCGAGCCAATGAAAAGTGGTTTTTGATTTCATGATAACTTCGGGTTTGATCGTTTTAGGCAAATTGCTAGTCTAATTCGATTGGAATCGAGGCAATGAAAAGTTGTTGTAACTTCGGGTTTGTTCATATTTGGCAAATTGCTAGTCTTACTTGATCAGAATCGAGCCAATGAAAAGTGGCTCTTGATTTCATGATAACATCAAGTTTGTTCGTCTTTGGCAAATTGCTAGTCTAATTCGATTGGAATCGAGCCAATGAAAAGTGGTTTTGGATTTCATGATAACACCAGGTTTGTTTTTCTTTGGCAAATTGCTTATGTAATTCGATTGTAATCGAGCCAATGAAAAGTCATTTTCGATATCATGATAACTTTGGGTTTGATCATTTTCGGCGAACTGCTAGTCTAATTCGATTGGAAACTAGCCAATGAAAAGTGGTTTTCGATTTAATGATAACTTCGGGTTTGTACGTTAATGACGAAATGATAGTCTAATTCGATTGAAATCGAGCCAATGAAAAGTGGTTATTGATTTCATGATAACTTTGGGTTTCTTTATTTTTGGCAAAATGCTAGTCTAATTCGATTGGAATCGAGCCAATGAAAAGTAGTTTTTGATTTCATGATAACTTTAGGTTTGAACATTTTCGGAGAATTGCTAGTCTAATTCGATTGGAATCGACCAATGAAAAGTGGTTTTTTATTTTATGGTAACTTCGGATTTGATCGTTTACTAAAATTGCTAGTATAATTCGATTGGAATCGAGCCAATGAAAAGTAGTTTTTGATTTCATGATAACTTCGGGTTTTTTCATTTTTGGTGATTTGCTAGTCTAATTCAATTGGAATCGAACCAATGAAAAGTGGTTTTTGATTTCATGATAACTTCGGGTTTGTTCATTTTCGCCTATTTACTAGTCTAATTCCATTGGAATCGAGCCAATGAAAAGTGGTTTTTGATTTCATGATAACTTCGAGTTTGATCATTTTCGGCGAATTGCTAGTCTAACTAGATTGGAATCGAGCCAATGAAACGTGGCTTTCGATTTCATGATAACTTCTGGTTTGATCGTTTTCGAAAACTTGCTAGTCTAATTCGATTGGAATCGAGCCAATGAAAAGTGGTTTTCGATTTCATGATAACTTCGGGTTTGTTCGTTTTTTACGAAATGATAGTCTAATTCGATTGGAATCGAGCCACTGAAAAGTAGTTTTTGATTTCATGATAACTTCGGTTTTCTTCATTTTTGGCGAATCGCTAGTCGAATTCGATTGGAATTGAACCAATGAAATTTGGTTTTTGATTTCATCATAACTTCGGATTTGTTCATTTTCACAATTGCTAGTCTAATTCGATTGGAATCGAGCCAATGAAAAGTAGTTTTTGATTTCATGATAACTTCGGGTTTGTTCGTTTTTGGCGATTTGCTAGTCTAACTCAATTGGAATCGAACCAATGAAATGTGGTTTTTGATTTCATGATAACTTCGTGTTTGTTCATTTTTGCCTATTTACTGGTCTAATTCCATTGGAATTGAGCCAATGAAAAGTGGTTTTTGATTTCGTGATAACTTCAGGTTTGATCATTTTCAACGAATTGCGGGTCTAATTAGATTGGAATCGCGCCAATGAAAAGTGGCTTTCGATTTCATGATAACTTCTGGTTTGATCGTTTTCGAAAACTTGCTAGTCTAATTCGATTGGAATCGAGCCAATGAAAAGTGTTTTTCGATTTCAAGATAACTTCGGGTTTGTTCATTTTTTGCAAAATGATAGCCTAATTCGATTGGAATCGAGCCAATGAAAAGTAGTTTTTGATTTCATGATAACTTCGGCTTACTTCATTGTTGGCGAATCGCTAGTCGAATTCGATTGGAATTGAACCAATGAAAAGTGGTTTTTGATTTCATGATAACTTCAGATTTGTTCGTTTTCGCAATTGCTAGTCTAATTCGATTGGAATCGAGCCAATGAAAAGTTGTTTTTGATTTCATGATAACTTCGGGTTTGTTCGGTTGTGGCGATTTGCTAGTCTAATTCAATTGGAATCGAGCCAATGAAAAGTGGTTTCAGATTTCATGATAACCTTGGGTTTCTTCATTTTTGGCGAATTGCTAGTCTAATTCGATTGGAGTCGAACCAATGAAAAGTGGTTTTTGTTTTCATGATAACTTTGTGTTCAATCACTTTCGGTGAATTGCTAGTCTAATTCAATTGGAAACGAGCCAATGAAAAGTGGCTTTTCGATTTCATGATAACTTCGGGTTTGATCGTTTTCGAAAAATTGCCAGTCTAACTCGATTGGAATCGAGCCAATGAAAAGTGGCTTTTGATTTCAAGATAATTTTTGGGTTTGATCGTTTTCAGCAAATTGCTAGTCTAATTCGATTGGATTCGAGCCAATGAAAAGTTGTTTTTGATTTCACGATAACTTCAGGTTTGTACGTTTTTAGCAAATTGCTTGTCTAATTCGATTGGAATAGAGCCAATGAAAGGTAGTTTTTTTTATTTCATGATAACTTTGGGTTTCTTCGTTTTCGGCGAATTGCTAGTCTAATTCGATTGGAATCGAACCAATGAAAAGTGGCTTTCGATTTCATGATAACTTTGGGCTTATTCATTTCTGGCGAAATGCTAGTCTAATTCGATTGGAATCGAGCCAGTGAAAAGTGGTTTTTGATTTCATGATAATCTCATGTTTGATCGTTTTCGACGAATTGCTAATCCAATTCGATTGGAAACGAGCCAATGAAAAGTGGTTTTTGATTTCATGATAACTTCAAGTTTGTTCCTTTTTTTGCGAAATGATAGTCTAATTCGATTCAAATCGAACCAACGAAAAGCAGTTTTTGATTTCATGGTACGAATTGCTAGTCTAATTCGATTGGAATCGAGCCAATGAAAAGTGGTTTTTGATTTCATGATAACTTCGGATTTGATCATTTTTGGCGGATTGCTAGTCTAATTCGATTGGAATCGAGCCAATGAAAAGTAGTTTTTGATTTCATGATAACTTCGGTTTGTTCATTTTTGGCGATTTGTTGGCCTAATTCGATTGGAATCGAGCCAATGAAAAGTGGTTTTCGATTTCATGATAACTTCGGGTTTGTTCATTTTTTACGAAATGATAGTCTAATTCGATTGAAATCGAGCCAATAAAAAGTAGTTTTTGATTTCATGATAACTTCGGGTTTCTTCGTTTTTGGCGAATTGCTAGTCTAATTCGATTGGAATCGAGCCAGCGAAAAGTGGTTTTCGATTTCAAGATAATTTTTGGGTTTGTTCGTTTTCGGCGAATTGCTAGTCTAATTCGATTGGAATCGAGCCAATGAAAAGTGGTTTTTGATTTCATGATTACTTCGGGTCTGATCGTTTTATGCAAATTGCTAGTCTAATTCGATTGGAATCGAGGCAATGAAAAGTTGTTGTAACTTCAGGTTTGTTCATTTTTGGCAAATTGCTAGTCTCATTCGATTAGAATCGAGCCAATGAAAAGTGGCTTTTGATTTCATGATAACATCAAGTTTGTTCGTCTTTGGCAAATTGCTAGTCTAGTTCGATTGGAATCGAGCCAATGAAAAGTGGTTTTGGATTTCATGATAACATCGGGTTTGTTTTTCTTTGGCAAATTGCTTATCTAATTCGAATGTAATCGAGCCAATGAAAAGTCATTTTCGATTTCATGATAACTTTGGGTTTGATCATTTTCGGCGAACTGCTAGTTTAATTCGATTGGAAACAAGCCAATGAAAAGTGGTTTTCGATTTCATGATAACTTCAGGTTTGTTCGTTATCGACGAAATAATAGTCTAATTCGATTGAAATTGAGGCAATGAAAAGTGGTTTTTGATTTCATGATAACTTCGGGTTTCTTTATTTTTGGCAAAATGCTATTTTAATTCGATTGGAATCGAGTCAATGAAAAGTGGTTTTTGAGTTTGATCATTTTCGGAGAATTGCTATTCTAATTCGATTGGAATCGACCAATGAAAAGTGGTTTTTTATTTTATGGTAACTTCGGATTTGATCGTTTACGAAAATTGCTAGTATAATTCGATTGGAATCGAGCTAATGAACAGTGGTTTTTGATTTCATGATAACATCGAGTTTGTTCGTCTTTGGCAAATTGGTTGTCTAATTCGATTGGAATCGAGCCAATAAAAAGTGGTTTTGATTTAATGATAACTTCGGGTTTGATCGTTTTCGAAAACTTGCTAGTCTAATTCGATTCGAATCGAGCCTATGAAAAGTGGTTTTCGATATCATGATAACTTCAGGTTTGTTCGTTTTTTGAGAAATGATAGCCTAATTCAATTGGAATCGAGCCAACGAAAAGTAGCTTTTGATTTCATGATAACTTCGGGTTTCTTCATTTTTGGCGAATTGCTAGTGTAATTCGATTGGAATCGAACCAATGGAAAGTGGTTTTTGGTTTCATGATAACTTCAGGTTTGATCGTTTTCGGCGAATTGCAATTCTAATTCGATTGGAATCGAGCCAAAGAAAAGTAGTTTTTGATTTCATGATAACTTCGGGTTTGTTCATTTTTGGCGATTTGCCAGTCTAATTCGATTGGAATCGAGCCAATGCAAAGTGGTTTTTAATTTCATGATAACTTCGGGTTTGTACGTTTTTGGCAAATTGCTTGTCTAATTCGACTGGAATAGAGCCAATGAAAAGTAGCTTTTTTGATTTCTTGATAACTTCGAGTTTCTTCGTTTTCGGCGAATTGCTTGTCTAATTCGATTGGAATCGAACCAAGGAAAAGTGGCTTTCGATTTCATGATAACTTAGGGCTTATTCATTTCTGGCGAAATGCTAGTCTAATTCGATTGGAATCAAGCCAGTGAAAAGTGGTTATTGATTTCATGATAACGTCAGGTTTGATCATTTTCGACGAATTGCTATTCCAATTCGATTGGAAACGAGCCAATGAAAAGTGGTTTTTGATTTCATGATAACTTCAGGTTTGTTCCTTTTTTGCGAAATGATAGTCTAATTCGATTGGAATCGAACCAACGAAAAGTAGTTTTTGATTTCATGATAACTTCGGGTTTCTTCATTTTTGGCGAACTGCTAGTCTAATTCGATTGGAATCGAACCAATGAAAAGTGGTTTTTGATTTCATGATAACTTCGAATTTGATCATTTTCGGCGAACTACTAGTCTAATTCGATTGGAAACTAGCCAATGAAAAGTGGTTTTCGATTTAATGATAACTTCAGGTTTGTTCGTTAATGACGAAATGATAGTCTAATTCGATTGAAATCGAGCCAATGAAAAGCGATTTTTGATTTCATGATAACTTCGGGTTTGTACTTTTTGGCAAATTGCTTGTCTAATTCGATTGGAATAGAGCCAATGAAAAGTAGTTTTTTTTTATTTTATGATAACTTGGAGCTTCTTCGTTTTTGGCGAATTGCTTGTCTAATTCGATTGGAATCGAACCAAGGAAAAGTGGCTTTCGATTTCATGATAACTTTGGGCTTATTCATTTCTGGCGAAATGCTAGTCTAATTCGATTGGAATCGAACCAGTGAAAAGTGGTTTTTGATTTCATGATAACCTCAGGTTTGATCGTTTTCGACGAATTGCTATTCCAATTCGATTGGAAACGAGCCAATGAAAAGTGGTTTTTGATTTCATGATTACTCCATGTTTGTTCGTTTTTTGCGAAATGATTGTCTAATTCGATTGGAATCGAACCATCGAAAAGTAGTTTTTGATTTCATGATAACTTCGGGTTTCTTCATTTTTGGCGAATTGCTAGTCTAATTCGATTGGAATCGAACCAATGAAAAGTAGTTTTTGATTTCATGATAACTTCGGGTTTCTTCATTTTTGGCGAATTGCTAGTCTAATTCGATTGGAATCGAACCAATGAAAAGTGGTTTTTGATTTCATGATAACTTCGGATTTGATCGTTTTTGGCGAATTGCGAGTCTAATTCGATTGGAATCGAGCCAACGAAAAGTAGTTTTTGACTTCATGATAACTTCAGGTTTGTTCATTTTTGGCGATTTGCTAGCCTAATTCGATTGGAATCGAGCCAATGAAAAGTAGTTTTTAATTTCATGATAACTTCGGGTTCGTACGTTTTTGGCAAATTGCTTGTCTAATTCGATTGGAATAGAGCCAATGAAAAGTATTTTTTTGATTTCATGATAACTTCGGGTTTCGTCGTTTTTGGCGAATTGCTTGTCTAATTCGATTGGAATCGAACCAAAGAAAAGTGGCTTTCGATTTCATGATAACTTTGCGCTTATTCATTTCTGGCGAAATGCTAGTCTAATTCGATTGGAATCGAGCCAGTGAAAAGGGGTTTTGGATTTCCTGATAACTTCAGGTTTGATCGTTTTCGACGAATTGCTATTCCAATTCGATTGGAAACGAGCCAATGAAAAGTGGTTTTTGATTTCATGATAACTTCAGGTTTGTTCCTTTTTTGCGAAATGATAGTCTAATTCGATCGTAATCGAACCAACGAAAAGTAGTTTTTGATTTCATGATAAATTCGGGTTTCTTCATTTTTGACGAATTGCTAGTCTAATTTGATTGGAATAGGACCAATGAAAAGTGGTTTTTGATTTCATGATAACTTCGGATTTGATCATTTTCGGCGAATTGCTAGTCTAATTCGATTGGAATCGAGCCAATGAAAAGTAGTTTTTGACTTCATGATAACTTCGGTTTGTTCATTTTTGGCAATTTGCTAGCCTAATTCGATTGGAATCGAGCCAATGAAAAGTGGTTTTTAATTTCATGATAACTTCGGGTTTGTACGTTTTTGGCAAATTGCTTGTCTAATTCGATTGGAATAGAGCCAATGAAAAGTATTTTTTTGATTTCATGATAACTTCGGGTTTCTTCGTTTTTGGCGAATTGCTTGTCTAATTCGATTGGAATCGAACCAATGAAAAGTGGCTTTCGATTTCATGATAACTTTGGGCTTATTCATTTCTGGCGAAATGCTAGTCTAATTCGATTGGAATCGAGCCAGTGAAAAGTGGTTTTGGATTTCATGATAACTTCAGGTTTGATCATTTTCGACGAATTGGTATTCCAATTCGATTGCAAACGAGCCAATGAAAAGTGATTTTTGATTTCATGATAACTTCAGGTTTGTTCATTTTTTGCGAAATGATAGTCTAATTCGATTGGAATCGAACCAACGAAAAGTAGTTTTTGATTTCATGATAACTTCGGGTTTCTTCATTTTTGGCGAATTGCTAGTCTAATTCGATTGGAATCGAACCAATAAAAAGTGATTTTTGATTGCATGATAACTTCGGATTTGATCGTTTTCGGCGAATTGCTAGTCTAATTCGATTGGAATCGAGCCAATGAAAAGTAGTTTTCGATTTCATGATAACTTCTGGTTTGTTCATTTTTGGCGATTTGCGAGCCTAATTCGATTGGAATCGAGCCAATGAAAAGTGGTTTTTAATTTCATGATAACTTCGGGTTTGTACGTTTTTGGCAAATTGCTTGTCTAATTCGGTTGGAATAGAGCCAATGAGAAGTAGTTTTTTTGATTTCATGATAACTTCGGGTTTCTTCATTTTTGGCGAATTGCTAGTCTAATTTGATTGGAATCAAGCCAATGAAAAGTGATTTTTGATTTCATGATAAATTTGGGTTTGTTTGTTTTCGACGAATTGCTAGTCTAATTCGATAGGAATTGAGCTAATGAAAAGTGGTTTTTGATTTCATGATAACTTTAGGTTTGATCGTTTTCGACGAATTGCTATTCTAATTCGACTGGAATCGAGCCAATGAAAAGTGGTTTTGATTTCATGGTAACTTCGGGTTTGTTCACTTTTGGCAAATTGCTAGTCTTATTCGATTAGAATCGAGCCAATGAAAAGTGGCTTTCGATTTCATGATAAAATCGGGTTTGTTCGTCTTTGGCAAATTGCTAGTCTAATTCGATTGGAATCGAGCCAATGAAAAGTGATTTTTGATTTCATGATAACATTGGGTTTGTTCGTCTTTAGCAAATTGCTAGTCTAATTCGATTGGAATCGAGCCAATGAAAACCCATTTTCGATTTCATGATAACTTCAGGTTTGTTCATTTTTTGCGAAATGATAGTTTAATTCGATTGGAATCGAGCCAATGAAAAGTAGTTTTTGATTTCATGATAACTTCGGGTTTTTTCGTTTTTGGCGAATCGCTAGTCGAATTCGATTGGAATCGAACCAATGAAAAGTGGTTTTTAATTTCATGATAATTTCGAATTTGTTCGTTTTTGGCGAATTGCTAGTCTAATTCGAATGGAAATGAGCCAATGAAAAGTGGCTTTCGATTTCATGATAACTTCGGGTTTGATCGTTTTCGAAAAATTGCTAGTATAACTCGATCGGAATCAAGCCAATGAAAAGTTGTTTTCGATTTCAAGATAATTTTCGGGTTTGATCGTTTTCGGCAAATTGCTAGTCTAATTCGATTGGATTCGAGCCAATGAAAAGTTGTTTTTGATTTCACGATAACTTCGGGTTTGTTCGTTTTTTGCGAAATGCTAGTCTAATTCGATTGGAATCGAGCCAATGAAAAGTGGGTTTTGGTTTCATGATAACTTTGGGTTTGTTCATTTTCGGCGAATTGCTTGTCTAATTCGATTGAATCGAGCCAATGAAAAGTGGTTTTTGATTTCATGATAACTTCGGGTTTGATCGTTTTAGGCAAATTGCTAGTCTAATTCGATTGGAATCGAGCCCATGAAAAGTTTTTTTGATTTCATGGTAACTTCGGGTTTGTTCATTTTTGGCAAATTGCTAGTCTTATTTGATTAGAATCGAGCCAATGAAAAGTGGCTTTTGATTTCATGATAACATCAAGTTTGTTCGTCTTTGGCAAATTGCTAGTCCAATTCGATTGGAATCGATCCAATGAAAAGTGGTTTTGGATTTCATGATAACATCGGGTTTTTTTTGGCAAAATTACTTATCTAATTCGATTGTAATCGAGCCAATGAAAAGTCATTTTCGATTTCATGATAACTTTGGGTTTGATCATTTTCGGCGAACTGCTAGTTTAATTCGATTGGAAACAAGCCAATGAAAAGTGGTTTTCGATTTCATGATAACTTCGGGTTTGTTCGTTATCGACGAAATGATAGTCTAATTCGATTGGAATCGAGCCAATGAAAAGTGGTTTTTGATTTCATGATAACTTCGGGTTTCTTCATTTTTGGCGAAATGCTAGTCTAATTCGATTGGAATGGAGCCAATGAAAAGTGGTTTTTGATTTCATGATAACTTTAGGTTTCATCATTTTCGGAGAATCGCCAGTCTAATTCGATTGGAATCAACCAATGAAGAGTAGTTTTTGATTTTATGGTAACTTCGGATTTGATCGTTTACGAAAATTGCTAGTATAATTCGATTGGAATCGAGCTAATGAAAAGTGGTTTTTGATTTCATGATAACATCGGGTTTGTTCATCTTTGGCAAATTGGATGTCTAATTCGATTGGAATCGAGCCAATGAAAAGTGGTTTTTGATTTAATGAAAACTTCGGGTTTGATCGTTTTCGAAAACTTGCTAGTCTAATTCGATTGGAATCGAGCCTATGAAAAGTGGTTTTCGGTATCATGATAACTTCGGGTTTGTTCTTTTTTGCGAAATGATGCCTAATTCAATTGGAGTCGAGCCAACGAAAAGTAGTTTTTGATTTCATGATAACTTCGGGTTTCTTCATTTTTGGCGAATTGCTAGTCTAATTCGATTGGAATCGAACCAGTGAAATGTAGTTTTTGATTTCATGATAACTTCGGGTTTCTTCATTTTTGGCGAATTGCTAGTCTAATTCGATTGGAATCGAACCAATGAAAAGTGGTTTTTGATTTCATGATTACTTCGGATTTGATCATTTTCGACGAATTACTAGTCTAATTCGATTGGAATCGAACCAGTGAAATGTAGTTTTTGATTTCATGATAACTTCGGGTTTGTTCATTTTTGACGATTTGTTAGTCTAATTCGATTGAAATCGAGCCAATGCAAAGTGGTTTTTAATTTCATGATAACTTCGGGTTTGTACGTTTTTGGCAAATTGCTTGTCTAATTCGATGGGAATAGAGCCAATGAAAAGTAGTTTTTTCGATTTCATGATAACTTCGGGTTTCTTCATTTTTGGCAAATTGCTTGTCTAATTCGATTGGAATCAAACCAATGAAAAGTGGCTTTCGATTTCATGATAACTTTGGGCTTATTCATTTCTGGCGAAATGCTAGTCTAATTCGATTGGAATCGAGCCTTTGAAAAGTGGCTTTCGATTTCATGATAACTTTGGGCTTATTCATTTCTGGCGAAATGCTGGTCCAATTCGATTGGAATCGAACCAATGAAAAGTGGTTTTTGATTTCATGATAACTTCGAATTGGATCGTTTTCGGCGAATTGCTAGTCTAATTCGATTGGAATCGAGCCAATGAAAAGTGGTTTTTGATTTCATGATTACTTCGGATTTGATCATTTTCGACGAATTACTAGTCTAATTCGATTGGAATTGAGCCAGTGAAATGTAGTTTTTGATTTCATGATAACTTCGGGTTTGTTCATTTTTGTCGATTTGTCAATCTAATTCGATTGAAATCGAGCCAATGCAAAGTGGTTTTTAATTTCGTGATAACTTCGGGTTTGTACGTTTTTGGCAAATTGCTTGTCTAATTCGATTGGAATAGAGCCAATGAAAAGTAGTTTTTTCGATTTCATGATAACTTCGGGTTTCTTCGTTTTTGGCAAATTGCTTGTCTAATTCGATTGGAATCAAACCAATGAAAAGTGGCTTTCGATTTCATGATAACTTTGGGCTTATTTATTTCTGGCGAAATGCTAGTCTAATTCGATTGGAATCGAGCCTTTGAAAAGTGGCTTCGATTTCATGATAACTTTGGGCTTATTCATTTCTGACGAAATGCTGGTCCAATTCAATTGGAATCGAACCAATGAAAAGTGATTTTTGATTTCATGATAACTTCGAATCTGATCGTTTTCGACGAATTGCTAGTCTAATTCGATTGGAATCAAGCCAATGAAAAGTAGTTTTTGATTTCATGATAACTT
This sequence comes from Olea europaea var. sylvestris, assembly GCF_002742605.1. Classification (NCBI taxonomy): domain Eukaryota; kingdom Viridiplantae; phylum Streptophyta; class Magnoliopsida; order Lamiales; family Oleaceae; genus Olea; species Olea europaea. The sequence continues at coordinate 442,756 of NW_019265173.1, forward strand.
CGGGTTTGTTCATTTTTGGCGACTTGCTAGCCTAATTCGATTGGAATCGAGCCAATGAAAAGTGGTTTTTAATTTCATGATAACTTCGGGTTTGTACGTTTTTGGCAAATTGCTTGTCTAATTCGATTGGAATAGAGCCAATGAAAAGTAGTTTTTTTGATTTCATGATAACTTCGGGTTTCTTCATTTTCGGCGAATTGCTAGTCTAATTCGATTGGAATCAAGCCAATGAAAAGTGATTTTTGATTTCATGATAAATTTGGGTTTGTTCATTTTCGACGAATTGCTAGTCTAATTCGATTGGAATCGAGCTAGTGAAAAGGGGTTTTTGATTTCTTGATAATTTTAGGTTTGATCGTCTTCGACACATTGCTATTCTAATTCGATTGGAATCGAGCCAATGAAAAGTTGTTTTGATTTCATGGTAACTTCGAGTTTGTTCATTTTTGGCAAATTGCTAGTCTTATTCGATTAGAATCGAGCCAATGAAAAGTGGCTTTCGATTTCATGATAAAATCGGGTTTGTTCGTCTTTGGCAAATTGCTAGTCTAATTCGATTGGAATCGAGCCAACGAAAAGTGATTTTTGATTTCATGATAACATCGGGTTTGTTTGTCTTTGGCAAATTGCTAGTCTAATTCGATTGGAATCAAGCCAATGAAAAGTTGGTTTCGATTTCATGATAACTTCGGGATTGTTCATTTTTAACGAATTTCTAGTCTAATTCGATTGGGATCGAGCCAATGAAAAGTGGTTTTTGATTTCATGATAACTTCGGGTTTGTTCGTTTTTTGCGAAATGCTAGTCTTATTCGATTGGAATTGAGCTAATGAAAAGTAGTTTTAGATTTCATGATAATTTCGGGTTTGTTCGTTTTTGGCGATTTGCTAGTCTAATTCGATTGGAATCGAGCCAATGAAAAGTGGTTTTTGATTTCATGATAACTTCGGGTTTGTACGTTTTTGACAATTTGCTTGTCTAATTCGATTGGAATCGAGCCAATGAAAAGTAGTTTTTTTGATTTCATGATAACTTTAGGTTTGTTCGTTTTTGGCGAATTGCTAATCTAATTCGATTGGAATCGAACCAATGAAAAGTGGCTTTCGATTTCATGATAACTTTGCGCTTATTCATTTTTTGGTGAAATGCTAGTCTAATTCGATTGAAATCGAGCCAATGAAAAGTGGTTTTTGATTTCATGATAACTTTCGGTTTGATCATTTTCGGAGAATTGCTAGTCTAATTCGATTGGAATTGGGCCAATGAAAAGTGGTTTTTGATTTTATGGAAACTTCGGATTTGATCGTTTTTGGAAATTGCTAGTCTAATTCGATTGGAATCGAGCCAATAAAAAGTGGTTTTTGATTTCATGATAACTTTGGGTTTGATCATTTTCGGCGAATTGCTAGTCTAATTCGCTTGGAATCTAGCCAATGAAAAGTACTTTTTTCGATTTCATGATAACTTTGGGTTTGTTCGTTTTTGGCGAATTGCTAGTCTAATTCGATTGGAATCGAACCAATGAAAAGTGATTTTTGATTTCATGATAACTTCGGGTTTGAACATTTTTAGAGAATTGCTAGTCTAATTCGATTGGAATCGAGCCAATGAAAAGTGGGATTTGATTTTATGGTAACTTCGGATTTGATTGTTTTCGGAAATTGCTAGTCTAATTCGATTGGATTCAAACCAATGAAAAGTGGTTTTTGATTTCATGATAACTTTGGGTTTGATCATTTTCGACGAATTGCTAGTCTAATTCACTTGGAATCTAGCCAATGAAAAGTGGTTTCTGATTTCATGATAACTTCAGGTTTGTTCATTTTCGTCTAATCACTAGTCTAATTCCATTGGAATCGAGCCAATGAAAAGTGGTTTTTGATTTCATGATAACTTCGGGTTTGATCAATTTTGGTGAGTTGCTAGTCTAATTAGATTGGAATCGAGCCAATGAAAAGTGGCTTTCGATTTCATGATAACTTCGAGTTTGATCGTTTTCGAAAACTTGCTAGTCTAATTCGATTGGAATCGAGCCAATGAAACGTGGTTTTTGATTTCTTGATAACTTCGGGTTTGTTCATTTTTTGCAAAATGATTGTCTAAGTCGATTGGAATCGAGCCAATAAAAAGTAGTTTTTGATTTCATGATAACTTCGAGTTTCTTCGTTTTTGACGAATTGCTAGTCTAATTCGATTGGAATCGAGCCAATGAAAAGTGGTTTTTGATTTCATGATAACTTCGGATTTGATCGTTTTTGGCGAATTGCTAGCCTAGTTCGATTGGAATCGAGCCAGTGAAAAGGGGCTTTCGATTTCATGATAACTTCAGGTTTGATCATTTTTGTCTAATTGCTAGTCTAATTCGATTGGAATCGAACCAATGAAAAGTCGTTTTTGATTTCATGATAACTTTGGGTTTGTTCATTTTCGCCTAATTACTAGTCTAATTCCATTGGAATCGAGCCAATGAAATGTGGTTTTTGATTTCGTGATAACTTCGGGTTTGATGATTTTCGGCGAATTGCTAGTCTAATTAGATTGGAATCGAGCCAATGAAAAGTGGCTTTCGATTTCATGATAACATTTGGTTTGATCGTTTTCGAAAACTTGCTAGTCTAATTCGATTGGAATTGAACCAATGAAAAGTGGTTTTCGATTTCATGATAACTTCGGGTTTGTTCATTTTTTGCGAAATGATAGTCTAATTCGATTGGAATCGAGCCAATGAAAAGTACTTTTTGATTTCATGATAACTTCGAGTTTGTTCTTTTTTGGCGATTTGCTAGTCCAATTCGATTGGAATCGAGCCAATGAAAAGTGATTTTTGATTTCGTGATAACTTTGGGTTTCTTCATTTCTGGCGAATAGCTAGTCTAATTCGATTGGAATCGAACCAATGAAAAGGGGTCTTTGATTTCATGATAACTTTGTGTTTGATCATTTTCGATGAATTACTAGTCTAATTCGATTGGAAACGAGCCAATGAAAAGTGGCTTTCGATTTCTTGATAACTTCGGGTTTGATAGTTTTCGAAAATTACTTGTCTAACTCGATTGGAATTGAGCCAATGAAAAGTGGTTTTCGATTTCAAGATAATTTTCGGGTTTGATCATTTTCGGCAAATTGCTAGTCTAATTCGATTGGATTCGAGCCAATGAAAAGTTGTTTTTGATATCACGATAACTTCGAGTTTGTTCGTTTTTGGTGAAATGCTAGTCTAATTCGATTGGAATCGAGCCAATGAAAAGTGGTTTTTGATTTCGTGATAACTTCGGGTTTGATCGTTTTCGGCAAATTGCTAGTCTAATTCGATTGGAATCGAGACAATGAGAAGTGGTTCTTGATTCAATGAGAACTCGGGTTTGATCGTTTTCGAAAACTTGCTAGTCTAAGTCGATTGGAATCGAGCCTATGAAAAGTGTTTTTCGATATCATGATAACTTCGGGTTTGTTCATTTTTTTGCAAAATGATAGTCTAATTCGATTAGAATCGAGCCAATGAAAAGTAGTTTTAGATTTCATGATAATTTTGGGTTTGTTCATTTTGGGCGATTTGCTAGTCTAATTCGATTGGAATCGAACCAATGAAAAGTGGTTTTTGATTTCATGATAACATCGGGTTTGTATGTTTTTGGCAATTTGCTTGTCTAATTCTATTGGAATCGAGCCAATGAAAAGTAGTTTTTTTGATTTAATGGTAACTTCGGGTTTGTTCGTTTTTGGTGAATTGCTAGTCTAATTCGATTGGAATCGAACCAATGAAAACTGGCTTTCGATTTCATGATAACTTTGGGCTCATTCATTTCTTGTGAAATGCTAGTCTAATTCGATTGAAATCGAGCCACTGAAAAGTGGCTTTTGATTTCATGATAACTTCCTATTTGATCATTTTCGGAGAATTGCTTATCTAATTTGATTGGAATCGAACCAATGAAAAATCATTTTTGATTTCATGACAATTTCGGATTTGTTCGTTTTCGCAATTGCTAGTCTAATTCGATTGGAATCGAGCCAATGAAAAGTAGTTTTTGAATTCATGATAACTTCGGGTTTGTTCGTTTTTGGCGATTTGCTAGTCTAATTCGATTGGAATCGAGCCAATGAAAAGTGGTTTCTGATTTCATGATAACTTCAGGTTTCTTCATTTTTAGCGAATTGCTAGTCTAATTCGATTGGAATCGAGCCAATGAAAAGGGGTTTTTGATTTCATGATAACTTTTTGTTGGATCATTTTCGGTGAATTGCTAGTCTAATTCAATTGGAAACGAGCCAATGAAAAGTGGCTTTCGATTTCATGATATCTTCGGGTTTGATCGTTTTCGAAAAATTGCTAGTCTAACTCGATCGGAATCGAGCCAATGAAAAGTAGTTTTAGATTTCGTGATAACTTCGGGTTTGATCATTTTCAGCGAATTGCTAGTCTAATTCAATTGGAATTGAACCAATGAAATGTGGCTTTCGATTTCATGATAATTTCGGGTTTAATCGTTTTCGAAAACTTGCTAGTCTAATTTGATTGGAATCGAGCCAATGAAAAGTGGTTTTTGATTTCATGATAACTACGGGTTTTTTCGTTTTTGGCAAATAGCTAGTCCAATTCGATTGGAATCGAACCAATGAAAAGTTGTTTTCGATTTCATGATAACTTCGGGTTTGTTCATTTTCGCCTAATTACTAGTCTAATTCCATTGGAATCGAGCCAATGAAAAGTGGTTTTTGATTTCATTATAACTTCGGGTTTGATCATTTTTGGCGAATTGCTAGTCTAATTAGACTGGAATCGAGCCAATGAAAAGTGGCTTTCGATTTCATGATAGCGTCGGGTTGGATCGTTTTTGAAAACTTGCTAGTCTAATTCGATTGGAATCGAGCCAATGAAAAGTGGTTTTCGATTTCATGATAACTTCGGGTTTGTTCGTTTTTTACGAAATGATAGTCTAATTTGATTCGAATCGAGCCAATGAAAAGTGGTTTTTGATTTCATGATAACTTCTGGTTTCTTTGTTTTTGGCGAATCGCTAGTCGAATTCGAATGGAAACGAACCAATGAAAAATGATTTTTGATTTCATGTTAACTTGGGGTTTGTTCATTTTCGCCTAATTACTAGTCTAATTCCATTGGAATCGAGCGAATGAAAAGTGCTTTTTGATTTCATGATAACTTCGGGTTTGATCATTTTCGACGAATTGCTAGTCTAATTAGATTGGAATCGAGCCAATGAAAAGTGGCTTTCGATATCATGATAACGTCGGGCTGGATCGTTTTCGAAAACTTGCTAGTCTAATTCGATTGGAATCGAGCCAACGAAAAGTGGTTTTCGATTTCATGATAACTTCGGGTTTGTTCATTTTTTGTGAAATGATAGTCTAATTCAATTGGAATCGAGCCAATGAAAAGTGGTTTTTGATTTCACGATAACTTCGGGTTTCTTTATTTTTGGCGAATCGTTAGTTGAATTCAATTGGAATCGAACCAATGAAAAATGATTTTTGATTTCATGATAACTTTGGATTTGTTCATTTTCGCAATTGCTAGTCTAATTCGATTGGAATCGAGCCAATGAAAAGTAGCATTTGATTTCATGATAACTTCGGGTTTGTTCGTTTTTGGCGATTTGCTTGTCTAATTCGATTGGAATCGAGCCAATGAAAAGTGGTTTTTGATTTCATGATAACTTTCGGTTTCTTCATTTTTGGCGAATTGCTAGTCTAATTCGATTGGAATCGAGCCAATGAAAAGTGGTTTTTGATTTCATGATAACTTTCGGTTTCTTCATTTTTGGCGAATTGCTAGTCTAATTCGATTGGAATCGAACCAATGAAAAGTGGTTTTTGATTTCATGATAACTTTGTGTTTGATCATTTTCGGTGAATTGCTAGTCTAATTCAATTGGAAACGAACCAATCAAAAGTGGCTTTCGATTTCATGATAACTTCGGGTTTAATCCTTTTCGAAAATTGCTAGTCTAACTCAAACGGAATCGAGCCAATGAAAAGTGGTTTTCGATTTCAATATAATTTTCGGGTTTGATCATTTTCGACAAATTGCTAGTCTAATTCGATTGCATTCGAGCCAATGAAAAGTTGTTTTCGATTTCACGATAACTTTGGGTTCGTTCATTTTTGGCGAAATGCTAGTATAATTCGATTAGAATCGAGCCAATGAAAAGTGGTTTTTGATTTCATGATAACTTTGGGTTTGTTCGTTTTCGGCAAATTGCTAGTCTAATTCGATTAGAATCGAGCCAATGAAAAGTGGTTTTTGATTTCATGATAACTTCGGGTTTGATCGTTTTCGGCAAATTACTAGTTTAATTCAATTGGAATCGAGCCAATGAAAAGTTGTTTTGATTTCATGGTAACTACGGGTTTGTTCATTTTTGGCATGTTGCTAGTCTTATTTGATTAGAATCGAGCCAATGAAAAGTGGCTTTTGAATTCATGATAACATCAAGCTTGTTCGTCTTTGACAAATTGCTAGTCTAATTCGATTGGAATCGAGCCATTGAAAAGTTGTTTAGGATTTCATGATAACATCGGGTTTGTTCTTCTTTGGCAAATTGCTTATCTAATTTGATTGTAATCGAGCTAATGAAAAGTCATTTTCGATTTCATGATAACTTTAGGTTTGATCATTTTCGACGAACTGCTACTCTAATTCGATTGGAAACGAGCCAATGAAAAGTGGTTTTTGATTTCATGATAACTTCAGGTTTGTTCATTTTTTACGAAATGATAGTCTAATTCGATTGGAATCGAGCCAACAAAAAGTAGTTTTTGATTTCATGATAACTTCGGGTTTCTTCATTTTTGGCGAATTGCTAGTCTAATTCGATTGGAATCGAACCAATGAAAAGGGGTCTTTGATTTCTTGATAACTTCGGATTTGTTCGTTTTCAACGAATTGCTAGTCTAATTCGATTGGAATCGAACCAATGAAAAGGGATTTTTGATTTCTTGATAACTTCGGATTTGATCGTTTTCGGCGAATTGCTAGTCTAATTCGATTGGAATCGAGCCAATGAAAAGTAGTTTTTGATTTCATGATAACTTAGGGTTTGTTCATTTTTGGCGATTTGCTAGTCTAATTCGATTGGAATCGAGCCAATGAAAATTGGTTTCTGATTTCATGATAACTTCGGGTTCGTACGTTTTTGGCAAATTGCTTGTCTAATTCGTTTGGAATAGAGCCAATGAAAAGTAGTTTTTTTTTATTTCATGATAACTTCGGGTTTCTTCGTTTTTGGCGAATTGCTAGTCTAATTCGATTGGAATCGAACTAATGAAAAGTGGTTTTCGATTTCATGATAACTTTGGGCTTATTCACTTCTGGCGAAATGCTAGTCTAATTCGATTGGAATCGAGCCAATGAAAAGTGGTTTTTGATTTCATGATAACTACGGGTTTTTTCGTTTTTGGCGAATAGCTAGTCCAATTCGATTGGAGTCGAACCAATGAAAAGTTGTTTTCGATTTCATGATAACTTCGGGTCTGTTCATTTTCGCCTAATTACTAGTCTAATTCCATTGGAATCGAGCCAATGAAAAGTGGTTTTTGATTTCATGATAACTTCGGGTTTGATCATTTTTGGCGAATTGCTAGTCTAATTAGATTGGAATCGAGCCAATGAAAAGTGGCTTTCGATTTCATGATAGCGTCGGGTTGGATCGTTTTTGAAAACTTGCTAGTCTAATTCGATTGGAATCGAGCCAATGAAAAGTGGTTTTCGATTTCATGATAACTTCGGGTTTGTTCATTTTTTGCGAAATGATAGTCTAATTTGATTCGAATCGAGCCAATGAAAAGTGGTTTTTGATTTCATGATAACTTCTGGTTTCTTTGTTTTTGGCGAATCGCTAGTCGAGTTCGAATGGAAACGAATAAATGAAAAACGATTTTTGATTTCATGTTAACTTGGGGTTTGTTCATTTTCGCCTAATTACTAGTCTAATTCCTTTCGAATCGAGCAAATGGAAAGTGGTTTTTGATTTCATGATAACTTCGAGTTTGATCATTTTCGACGAATTGCTTTTCTAATTAGATTGGAATCGAGCCAATGAAAAGTGGCTTTCGATTTCATGATAGCTTCAGGTTTGATCGTTTTTGAAAACTTGCTAGTCTAATTCGATTGGAATTGAGCCAATGAAAAGTGGTTTTCGATTTCATGATAACTTTGGGTTTGTTCATTTTTTGCGAAATGATAGTCTAATTCGATTGGAATCGAGCCAATGAAAAGTAGTTCTTGATTTCATGATAACTTCGGGTTTCATTGTTTTTGACGAATCGCGAGTCGAATTCGATTGGAATCAAGCCAATGAAAAGTGGTTTTTGATTTCATGATAACTTCGGGTTTCTTCATTTTTGGCGAATTGCTAGTCTAATTAGATTGGAAACGAGCCAATGAAAAGTAGTTTTAGATTTCATCATGATAACTTCGGGTTTGTTCGTTTTTGGCGATTTGCTAGTCTAATTCGATTGGAATCGAGCCAATGAAAAGTGGTTTTTGATTTCATGATAACTTCAGGTTTCTTCATTTTTGGCGAATTGCTAGTCTAATTCGATTGGACTCGAACCAATGAAAAGTGGTTTTTGATTTCATGATAACTTGGTGTAGGATCATTTTCGGTGAATTGCTAGTCTAATTCGATTGGAAACGAGCCTATGAAAAGTGGCTTTCGATTTCATGATAACTTCGGGTTTGATCGTTTTCGGAAAATTGCTAGTCTAACTCGATTGGAATCGAGCCAATGAAAAGTGGTTTTCGATTTCGTGATAATTTTCGGGTTTGATCGTTTTCGACAAATTGCTAGTCTAATTCGATTGGATTCGAGCCAATGAAAAGTCGTTTTTGATATCACGATAACTTCGGATTTGTTCGTTTTTGGCGAAATGCTAGTCTAATTCGATTGGAATTGAGCCAATGAAAAGTGATTTTTGATTTCATGATAACTTTGGGTTTGTTCGTTTTCGGCGAATTGCCAGTCTAATTCCATTGGAATCGAGCCAATGAAAAGTGGTTTTTGATTTCATGATAACTTCGGGTTTGATCGTTTTCGACAAATTGCTAGTCTAATTCAATTGGAATCGAGCCAATGAAAAGTTGTTTTGATTTCATGGTAACTTCGGGTTTATTCATTTTTTGCCAAATGATAGTCTAATTCGATTGGAATCGAGCCAATGAAAAGTAGTTTTTGATTTCATGATAGCTTCGAATTTGTTCGTTTTCGTAATTGCAAGTCTAATTCGAATGGAATCGAGCCAATGAAAAGTAGTCTTTGATTTCATGATAACTTTGGGTTTGTTCGTTTTTGGCGATTTGCTAGTCTAATTCAATTGAAAACGAGCCAATGAAAAGTAGTTTTTGATTTCATGATAACTTCGGGTTTGTTCGTTTTTTACGAAATGATAGTCTAATTCGACTGGAATCAAGCCAATGAAAAGTAGTTTTTGATTTCATGATGACTTCGGGTTTCTTCATTTCTGGCGAATCGCTAGTCTAATTCGATTGGAATCGAGCAAATGAAAAGTGGTTTTTGATTTCATGATAACTTCGGGTTTGATCATTTTTGGCGAATTGCTAGTCTAATTCGATTGGAATCTAGCCAATGAAAAGTGGTTTTTGATTTCATGATAACTTCGGGTTTGATCATTTTTGGCGAATTGCTAGTCTAATTCGATTGGAATCTAGCCAATGAAAAGTGGTTTTTGATTTCATGATAACTTCAGGTTTCTTCATTTTTGGAGAATTGCTAGTCTAATTCGATTGGAATCGAGCCAATAAAATGTGGTTTTCGATTTCAAGATAACTTCGGGTTTGATCGTTTTCGACAAATTGCTAGGCCAATTCGATTGGAATAGGGCCAATGAAAAGTGGTTTTTGATTTCATGATAACTTTGAGTTTGTTCGTCTTTGGCGAAATGCTAGTCTAATTCATTTGGAATCGAGCCAATGAAAAGTGGTGTTTGATTTCATGATAACTTCGGGTTTGTTCGTTTTTGGCGTATTGCTAGTCTAATTGGATTAGAATCGAGCCAATGAAAAGTAGTTTTTGATTTCATGATAACTTTGGGTTTGATCATTTTCGAAGAATTGCTAGTCTAATTTGATTGGAATCAAGCCAATGAAAAGTGGTTTTTATTTCATGATAACTTCGGGTTTGTTTGTTTTTAGTAAATTGCTAGTATAATTCGATTGGAATTGAGCTAATGAAGATTGGTTTTTGATTTCATGATAACATTGGGTTTGTTCGTCTTTGGCAAATTGCTTATCTAATTCGATTGGAATCGAGCCAATGAAAAGTTGTTTTTGATTTAATGATAACTTCGGGTTTGATCGTTTAGGAAAACATGCTAGTCTAATTTGATTGGAATCGAGCCTATGAAAAGTGGTTTTCGATACCATGATAACTTCGCGTTTGTTCATTTTTTGCGAAATGATAGTCTAATTCGATTGGAATCGAGCCAATGAAAAGTAGTTTTAGATTTCATGATAATTTCGGGTTTGTTCGTTTTTGGCGATCTGCTAGTCTAATTCGATTGGAATCGAGCCAATGAAAAGTGGTTTTCGATTCCATGATAACTTCGGGTTTGTAGGTTTTTGGTAATATGCATGTCTAATTCGATTGGAATCGAGCCAATGAAAAGTAGTTTTTTTTATTTCATGATAACTTCGGGTTTCTTCGTTTTAGGCGAATTGCTAGTCTAATTCGATTGGAATCGAGCCAATGAAAAGTGATTTTTGATTTCATGATAACTTCCAATTTGATCATTTTCGAAAACTTGCTTGCGAAATGATAGTCTAATTCGATTGGAATCGAGCCAACGAAAAGTGGTTATCGATATCATGATAACTTCGGGTTTCTTCATTTTTGGGAAATTGCTAGTCTAATTCGATTGCAATCGAACCAATGAAAAGTGGTTTGTGATTTCATGATAAATTCGGATTTGATCGTTTTCGGCGAATTGCTAGTCTAATTCGATTGGAATCGAGCCAATGAAAAGTAGTTTTTGTTTTCATGATAACTTCGGGTTTGTTCATTTTCGGCGAATTGCTAGTCTAATTCGATTGGAATCGAGCCTATGAAAAGTGGTTATCGATATCATGATAACTTCGGGTTTGTTCATTTTTGGCGATTTGCTAGTCTAATTCGATTGGAAACGAGCCAATGAAAGGTGGTTTTTGATTTCATGATAACTTCGGGTTTGTACGTTTTTGGTAAATTGCTTGTCTAATTCGATTGGAATCGAACCAATAAAAAGTAGTTTTCTTGATTTCATGATAACTTCGAGTTTGTTCATTTTTAGCGAATTGCTAGTCTAATTCGATTGGAATTGAACCAATGAAAAGTGGCTTTCGATTTCATGATGACTTTGGGCTTATTCATTTCTAGCGAAATGCTGGTCTAATTCGATTGGAATCGAGCAAATGAAAATTGGTTTTTGATTTCATGATAACTTCAGGTTTGATCATTTTCGGAGAATTGCTTGTCTAATTCGATTGGAATCGAGCCAATGAAAAGTGGTTTCTGATTTTACGGTAACTTTTGATTTGATCGTTTTCGAAAATTGCTAGTCTAATTCTATTGGAATCAAGCCAATGAAAAGTGGTTTTTGATTTCATGATAACTTCGGGTTTGATCATTTTCGGCGAATTGCTAGTCTAATTCGCTTGGAATCTAGCCAATGAATGGTGTATTTTGATTTCATGATAACTTCGGGTTTGTTCATTTTCGCCTAATTACTAGTCTAATTCCTTTCGAATCGAGCCAATGGAAAGTGCTTTTTGATTTCATGATAACTTCGGGTTTGATCATTTTCGGAGAATTGCTTGTCTAATTCGATTGGAATCGAGCCAATGAAAAGTGGTTTCTGATTTTACGGTAACTTTGGATTTGATCGTTTTCGAAAATTGCTAGTCTAATTCTATTGGAATCAAGCCAATGAAAAGTGGTTTTTGATTTCATGATAAGTTCGGGTTTGATCATTTTCGGCGAATTGCTAGTCTAATTCGCTTGGAATCTAGCCAATGAATGGTGTATTTTGATTTCATGATAACTTCGGGTTTGTTCATTTTCGCCTAATTACTAGTCTAATTCCTTTCGAATCGAGCCAATTGAAAGTGCTTTTTGATTTCATGATAACTTCGGGTTTGAACATTTTCGGAGAATTGCTTGTCTAATTCGATTGGAATCGAGCCAATGAAAAGTGGTTTCTGATTTTACGGTAACTTTGGATTTGATTGTTTTTGAAAATTGCTAGTCTAATTCTATTGGAATCAAGCCAATGAAAAGTGGTTTTTGATTTCATGATAACTTCGGGTTTGATCATTTTCGGCGAATTGCTAGTCTAATTCGCTTGGAATCTAGCCAATGAAAGGTGGATTTTGATTTCATGATAACTTCGGGTTTGTTCATTTTCGCCTAATTACTAGTCTAATTCCTTTTGAATCGAGCCAATGGAAAGTGGTTTTTGATTTCATGATAACTTCGGGTTTGATCATTTTCGACGAATTGCTTTTCTAATTAGATTGGAATCGAGCCAATGAAGAGTGGCTTTCATTTTCATGATAGCTTCAGGTTTGATCGTTTTCGAAAACTTGCTAGTCTAATTCGATTGGAATCGAGCCAATGAAAAGTGGTTTTCGATTTCATGATAACTTTGGGTTTGTTCATTTTTTGCGAAATGATAGTCTAATTCGATTGGAATCGAGCCAATGAAAAGTAATTCTTGATTTCATGATAACTTCGGGTTTCATTGTTTTTGGCGAATCGCGAGTCGAATTCGATTGGAATCGAGCCAATGAAAAGTGGTTTTTGATTTCATGATAACTTCGGGTTTCTTCATTTTTGGCGAATTGCTAGTCTAATTCGATTGGAATCGAACCAATGAAAAGTGGTTTTTGATTTCATGGTAACTTCGGGTTTGTTCGTTTTTGGCAATTTGCTAGTCTAATTCGATTGGAATCGAGCCAATGAAAAGTGGTTTTTGATTTCATGATAACTTCAGGTTTCTTCATTTTTGGCGAATTGCTAGTCTAATTCGATTGGAATCGAACCAATGAAAAGTGGTTTTTGATTTCATGATAACTTGGTGTATGATCATTTTCGGTGAATCGCTAGTCTAATCGGATTGGAAATGAGCCTATGAAAAGTGGCTTTCGATTTCATGATAACTTCGGGTTTGATCGTTTTTGGAAAATTGCTAGTCTAACTCGATTGGAATCGAGCCAATGAAAAGTGGTTTTCGATTTCGTGATAATTTTCGGGTTTGATCGTTTTCGGCAAATTGCTAGTCTAATTCGATTGGATTCGAGCCAATGAAAAGTTGTTTTCGATGTCACGATAACTTCGGGTTTGTTCGTTTTTGGCGAAATGCTAGTCTAATTCGATTGGAATTGAGACAATGAAAAGTGATTTTTGATTTCATGATAACTTTGGGTTTGTTTGTTTTCGGCAAATTGCCAGTCTAATTCCATTGGAGTCGAGCCAATGAATAGTGGGTTTTGATTTCATGATAACTTCGGGTTTGATCATTTTCGGCAAATTGCTAGTCTAATTCAATTGGAATCGAGCCTATGAAAAGTCCTTTTGATTTCATGGTAACTTCGGGTTTATTCATTTTTTGCCAAATGATAGTCTAATTCGATTGGAATCGAGCCAATGAAAAGTAGTTTTTGGTTTCATGATAACTTCGAATTTGTTCGTTTTCGCAATTGCAAGTCTAATTCAAATGGAATCGAGCCAATGAAAAGTAGTCTTTGATTTCATGATAACTTCGGGTTTGTTCGTTTTTGGCGATTTGCTAGTCTAATTCGATTGAAAACGAGCCAATGAAAAGTAGTTTTTGATTTCATGATAACTTCGGGTTTGTTCGTTTTTTATGAAATGATAGTCTAATTCGACTGGAATCAAGCCAATGAAAAGTAGTTTTTGATTTCTTGATGACTACGGGTTTCTTCATTTTTGGCGAATTGCTAGTCTAATTCGATTGGAATCGAGCAAATGAAAAGTGGTTTTTGATTTCATGATAACTTCGGGTTTGATCGTTTTCGGCAAATTGCTAGTCTAATTCGATTGGAATCGAGCAAATGAAAAGTGGTTTTTGATTTCATGATAACTTCGGGTTTGATCATTTTTGGCGAATTGCTTGTCTAATTCGATTGGAATCTAGCCAATGAAAAGTGGTTTTTGATTTCATGATAATTTCGGGTTTGTTCATTTTCGGCAAATTGCTAGTCTAATTCGATTCGAATCGAGCCAATAAAATGTGGTTTTCGATTTCAAGATAACTTCGGGTTTGATCGTTTTCGACAAATTGCTAGGCCAATTCGATTGGAATAGGGCCAATGAAAAGTGGATTTTGATTTCATGATAACTTCGAGTTTGTTCGTCTTTGGCGAAATGCGAGTCTAATTCGATTGGAATCGAGCCAATGAAAAGTGTTGTTTGATTTCATGATAACTTCGGGTTTGTTCATTTTTGGCGAATTGCTAGTCCAATTGGGTTAGAATCGAGCAAATGAAAAGTAGTTTTTGATTTCATGATAACTTTGGGTTTGATCATTTTCGACGAATTGCTAGTCTAATTCGATTGGAATCAAGCCAATGAAAAGTGGTTTTTATTTCATGATAACTTCGGGTTTGTTTGTTTTTATCAAATTGCTAGTATAATTCGATAGGAATCGAGCTAATGAAGATTGGTTTTTGATTTCATGATAACATTGGGTTTGTTCGTCTTTGGCAAATTGCTTATCTAATTCGATTGGAATCGAGCCAATGAAAAGTCGTTTTTGATTTAATGATAACTTCGGGTTTGATCGTTTAGGAAAACATGCTAGTCTAATTTGATTGGAATCGAGCCTATGAAAAGTGGTTTTCGATACCATGATAACTTCGGGTTTGTTCATTTTTTGCGAAATGATAGTCTAATTCGATTGGAATCGAGCCAATGAAAAGTAGTTTTTTCAATTTCATGATAACTTTGGGTTTGTTCGTCTTTGGCAAATTGCTTATCTAATTCGATTGGAATCGAGCCAATGAAAAGTGGTTTTTGATTTCATGATAACTTCGGGTTTGTACGTTTTTGGCAATTTGCATGTCTAATTCGATTGGAATCGAGCCAATGAAAAGTAGTTTTTTCAATTTCATGATAACTTCAGGTTTCTTCGTTTTAGGCGAATTGCTAGTCTAATTCGATTGGAATCGAGCCAATGAAAAGTGATTTTTGATTTCATGATAACTTCCGATTTGATCATTTTCGAAAACTTGCTAGTCTAATTCGATTGGAATCAAGCCTATGAAAAGTGGTTATCGATATCATGATAACTTCGGGTTTGTTCATTTTTTGCGAAATGATAGTCTAATTCGATTGGAATCGAGCCAACGAAAAGTAGTTTTTGATTTCATGATAACTTCGGGTTTCTTCATTTTTGGCGGATTGCTAGTCTAATTCGATTGGAATCGAACAAATGAAAAGTGGTTTTTGATTTCATGATAACTTCGGATTTGATCATTTTCGGCGAATTGCTAGTCTAATTCGATTGGAATCGAGCCAATGAAAAGTAGTTTTTGTTTTCATGATAACTTCGGGTTTCTTCATTTTTGGAGATTTGCTAGTCTAATTCGATTGGAAACGAGCCAATGAAAGGTGGTTTTTAATTTAATGATAACTTCGGGTTTGTACGTTTTTGGTAAATTGCAAGTCTAATTCGATTGGGGGTCTTTGATTTCCTCATAACTTCGGATTTGATCGTTTTCGGTAAACCGCTAGTCTAATTCGATTGGAATCAAACCATTGAAAAGGGGTTTTTGATTTCTTGATAACTTCGGATTTGATCGTTTTCGGCGAATTGCTAGTCTAATTCGATTGGAATCGAGCCAATGAAAAGTAGTTTTTGATTTCATGATAACTTAGGGTTTGTTCATTTTTGGCGATTTGCTAGTCTAATTCGATCGGAATCGAGCCAATGAAAATTGGTTTTTGATTTCATGATAACTTCTGGTTAGTACGTTTTTGGCAAATTGCTTGTCTAATTCGTTTGGAATAGAGCCAATGAAAAGTAGTTTTTTTTATTTCATGATAACTTCGGGTTTCTTCGTTTTTGGCGAATTGCTAGTCTAATTCGATTGGAATTGAACTAATGAAAAGTGGTTTTCGATTTCATGATAACTTTGGGCTTATTCATTTCTGGCGAAATGCTAGTCTAATTCGATTGGAATCGAGCCAATGAAAAGTGGTTTTTGATTTCATGATAACTTTAGGTTTGATCATTTTCGGAGAATTGCTAGTCTAATTTGATTGGAATCGAGCCGATGAAATGTGGTTTTTGATTTTATGGTAACTTCGGATTTGATCGTTTACAGAAATTGCTAGTATAATTCGATTGGAATCGAGCTAATGAAAAGTAATTTTTGATTTCATCATAACATCGGGTTTGTTCGTCTTTGGCAAATTGCTTGTCTAATTCGATTGGAATCGAGTCAATTAAAAGTGGTTTTTGATTTAATGATAACTTCGGGTTTGATCATTTTCTAAAACTTGGTAGTCTAATTCGATTGGAATTGAGCCTATGAAAAGTGGTTTTCGATATCATGATAACTTCGGGTTTGTTCTTTTTTGCGAAATGATAGTCTAATTCGATCGGAATCGAGCCAATGAAAAGTAGTTTTAGATTTCATGATAATTTCGGGTTTGTTCATGTTTGGCGATTTACTAGTCTAATTCCATTGGAATCGAGCCAATGAAAAGTGGTTTTTGAATTCATGATAACTTCGGGCTTGTACGTTTTTGGCAATTTGCTTGTCTAATTCGATTGGAATCGAACCAATGAAAAGTGGTTTTTGATTTCAAGATAACTTCGGATTTGATCATTTTCGACGAATTGCTAGTCTAATTCGATTGGAATCGAGCCAATGAAAAGTAGTTTTTTTGATTTCATGATAACTTCGGGTTTGTTTGTTTTTGGCGAATTGCTAGTCTAATTCGATTGGAATCGAACCAATGAAAAATGGCTTTTGATTTCATGATAACTTTGGGCTTATTCATTTTTGGTGAAATGCTAGTCTAATTCGATTGGAATCGAGCCATTGAAAAGTGGTTTTTGATTCCATGATAACTTCCGGTTTGATCATTTTCGGAGAATTGCTTGTCTAATCCGATTGGAATCGAGCCAATGAAAAGTGGTTTTTGATTTTATGGTAACTTCGGATTTGATCGTTTTCGGAAATTGCTAGTATAATTCGATTGGAATCGAGCTAATGAAAAGTGTTTTTTGATTTCATGATAACATCGGGTTTGTTCGTCTTTGGAAAATTGCTTGTCTAATTCGACTGGAATCGAGCCAATGAAAAGTGGTTTTTGATTTCATGATAACTTCGAGTTTGATCATTTTCGAAAACTTGCTAGTCTAATTCGATTGGAATCGAGCCTATGAAATGTGGTTTTCGATATCATGATAACTTCGGGTTTGTTCATTTTTTGCGAAATGATAGTCTAATTCAATTGGAATCGAGCCAATGAAAAGTAGTTTTAGATTTCATGATAATTTCGAGTTTGTTCATTTTTAGCTATTTGCTAATCTAATTCGATTGGAATCGAGCCAATGAAAAGTGATTTTTGATTTTATGATAACTTCGAGTTTGTACGTTTTTGGCAATTTGCTTGTCTAATTCGATTGGAATCGAGCCAATGAAAATTAGTTTTTTTGATTTCATGATAACTTCGGGCTTGTTCGTTTTTGGCGAATTGCTAGTCTAATTCGATTGGAATCAAACCAATGAAAAGTGGCTTTCGATTTCATGATAACTTTGGGCTTATTCATTTTTGGCGAAATGCTAGTCTAATTCGATTGGAATCGAGCCAATGAAAAGTGATTTTTGATTTCATTGTAACTTCCAGTTTGATCATTTTCGGAGAATTGCTAGTCTAATCCGATTGGAATCGAGCCAATGAAAAGTGGTTTTTGATTTAATGATAACTACGGGTTTGATCGTTTTCGAAAACTTGCTAGTCTAATTCGATTGGAATCGAGCCTATGAAAGTGGTTTTTCGATATCATGATAACTTCGGGTTTGTTCATTTTTTGCGAAATGATAGTCTAATTCGATTGGAATCGAGCCAATGAAAAGTAGTTTTAGATTTCATGATAATTTCGAGTTTGTTCATTTTTAGCTATTTGCTAGTCTAATTCGATTGGAATCGAGCCAATGAAAAGTGGTTTTTGATTTCATGATAACTTCGGGTTTGTACGTTTTTGGCAATTTGCTTGTCTAATTCGATTGGAATCGAGCCAATGAAAAGTAGTTTTTTTGATTTCATGATAAATTCGGGCTTGTTCGTTTTTGGCGAATTGCTAGTCTAATTCGATTGGAATCAAACCAATGAAAAGTAGCTTTCGATTTCATGATAACTTTGGGCTTATTCATTTTTGGCGAAATGCTAGTCTAATTCGATTGGAATCGAGCCAATGAAAGGTGATTTTTGATTTCATGATAACTTTCGGTTTGATCATTTTCGGAGAATTGCTAGTCTAATCCGATTGGAATCGAGCCAATGAAAAGTGGTTTTTGATTTTATGGTAACTTTGGATTTGATCGTTTTCGAAAATTGCTCGTATAATCCGATTGGAATCGAGCTAATGAAAAGTGGTTTTTGATTTCATGATAACATCGGGTTTTTTGGTCTTTGGCAAATTGTTTGTCTAATTCGATTGAAATCGAACCAACGAAAATTGGTTTTTGATTTCATGATAACTTCGGGTTTGATCGTTTTCGAAAACTTGCTAGTCTAATCAGATTGGAATCGAGCCTACGAAAAGTGGTTTTCGATATCATGATAATTTCGGGTTTGTTCATTTTTTGCGAAATGATAGTCTAATTCGATTGGAATCGAACCAATGAAAAGTGGTTTTTGATTTCATGATAACTTCGGATTTGTTCGTTTTCGCAATTGCTAGTCTAGTTCGATTGGAATCGAGCCAATGAAAAGTAGCTTTTGATTTCATGATAACTTCGGGTTTGTTCCTTTTTGGCGATTTGCTAGTCTAATTCGATTGGAAATGAACCAATGAAAAGTAGTTTTTGATGTCATGATAACTTTAGGTTTGTTCATTTTTAACGAAATGATAGTCTACTTCGATTGGCATCGAGACAATGAAAAGTCATTTTTGATTTCATGATGACTTCGGGTTTCTTCATTTTTGGCGAATTGCTTGTCTAATTCGATTGGAATTGAACCAATGAAAAGTGGTTTTTGATTTCACGATAACTTTGTGTATGATCAATTTTGGTGAATTGCTAGTCTAATTCGATTGGTAACGAGCAAATGAAAAGTAGCTTTCGATTTCATGATAACTTCGGGTTTGATCATTTTCGAAAAATTGCTAGTCTAAGTCGATTGGAATCGAGCAAATGAAAAGTGGTTTTCGATTTCATGATAATTTTCGGGTTTGATCGTTTTCGGCAAATTGCTAGTTTAATTCGATTGGATTCGAGCCAATGAAAAGTTGTTTTTGAAATCACGAT
Source organism: Olea europaea var. sylvestris (assembly GCF_002742605.1). NCBI lineage: Eukaryota > Viridiplantae > Streptophyta > Magnoliopsida > Lamiales > Oleaceae > Olea > Olea europaea. Next base: position 462,275 of record NW_019265173.1, read on the forward strand.
AACTTCGGGTTTGTTCGTTTTTGGTGAAATGCTAGTCTAATTAGATTGGAATCTAGCTAATGAAAAGTGGTTTTTGATTTCATGATAACTTTGGGTTTTTTCATTTTCGACGAACTGCTAGTCTAATTCCATTGGAATCGAGCCAATGAAAAGTGGTTTTTGATTTCATGATAACTTCGGGTTTGATCGTTTTCAGCGAATTCTAGTCTAATTCAATTGGAATCGAGCCAATGAAAAGTTGGTTTGATTTCATGGTAACTTCGAGTTTGTTCATTTTTTTGCGAAATGATAGTCTAATTCGATTGGAATCGAGCCAATGAAAAGTAGTTTTCGATTTCATGATAACTTTGGGTTTCTTTATTTTTGGTGAATCGCTAGTCGAATTCGATTGGAATCGAACCAATGAAAAATGGTTTTTGATTTCATGATAACTTCGGATTTGTTCGTTTTCACATTTACAAGTCTAATTCGATTGGAATCGAGACAATGAAAAGTAGTCTTCGATTTCATGATAACTTCGGGTTTGTTCCTTTTTGGCGATTTGCTAGTCTAATTTGATTGGAAACGAGCCAATGAAAAGTAGTTTTTGATGTCATGATAACTTTAGGTTTGTTCATTTTTAACGAAATGATATTCTAATTCGATTGGCATCCAGCCAATGAAAAGTAATTTTTGATTTCATGATGACTTCGGGTTTCTTCATTTTTGGCGAATTGCTAGTGTAATTCGATTGGAATCGAGCAACCGAAAAGTGGTTTTTGATTTCATGATAACTTCGGGTTTGATCATTTTTGGCGAATTGCTTGTCTAATTCGATTGGAATCTAGCCAATGAAAAGTGGTTTTTGATTTCATGATAATTTCGGGTTTGTTCGTTTTCGGCAAATTGCTAGTCTAATTCGATTGGAATCGAGCCAATGAAAAGTGGTTTTTGATTTCATGATAATTTCGGGTTTGTTCGTTTTTGGCGATTTGCTAGTCTAATTCGATTGGAATCGAGCCAATGAAAAGTGGTTTTTGATTTCATGATAATTTCGGGTTTGTTCGTTTTTGGCGATTTGCTAGTCTAATTCGATTGGAATCGAGCCAATGAAAAGTGGTTTTTGATTTCATGATAATTTCGGGTTTGTTCGTTTTTGGCGATTTGCTAGTCTAATTCGATTGGAATCGAGCCAATGAAAAGTGGTTTTTGATTTCATGATAATTTCGGGTTTGTTCGTTTTTGGCGATTTGCTAGTCTAATTCGATTGGAATCGAGCCAATGAAAAGTGGTTTTTGATTTCATGATAATTTCGGGTTTGTTCGTTTTTGGCGATTTGCTAGTCTAATTCGATTGGAATCGAGCCAATGAAAAGTGGTTTTTGATTTCATGATAATTTCGGGTTTGTTCGTTTTTGGCGATTTGCTAGTCTAATTCGATTGGAATCGAGCCAATGAAAAGTGGTTTTTGATTTCATGATAATTTCGGGTTTGTTCGTTTTTGGCGATTTGCTAGTCTAATTCGATTGGAATCGAGCCAATGAAAAGTGGTTTTTGATTTCATGATAATTTCGGGTTTGTTCGTTTTTGGCGATTTGCTAGTCTAATTCGATTGGAATCGAGCCAATGAAAAGTGGTTTTTGATTTCATGATAATTTCGGGTTTGTTCGTTTTTGGCGATTTGCTAGTCTAATTCGATTGGAATCGAGCCAATGAAAAGTGGTTTTTGATTTCATGATAATTTCGGGTTTGTTCGTTTTTGGCGATTTGCTAGTCTAATTCGATTGGAATCGAGCCAATGAAAAGTGGTTTTTGATTTCATGATAATTTCGGGTTTGTTCGTTTTTGGCGATTTGCTAGTCTAATTCGATTGGAATCGAGCCAATGAAAAGTGGTTTTTGATTTCATGATAATTTCGGGTTTGTTCGTTTTTGGCGATTTGCTAGTCTAATTCGATTGGAATCGAGCCAATGAAAAGTGGTTTTTGATTTCATGATAATTTCGGGTTTGTTCGTTTTTGGCGATTTGCTAGTCTAATTCGATTGGAATCGAGCCAATGAAAAGTGGTTTTTGATTTCATGATAATTTCGGGTTTGTTCGTTTTCGGCAAATTGCTAGTCTAATTCGATTGGAATCGAGCCAATAAAAAGTGGTTTTCGATTTCAAGATAACTTCGGGTTTGATCGTTTTTGACAAATTGCTAGTCCAATTCAATTGGAATCGGGCCAATGAAAAGTTCTTTTTGATTTCATGATAATTTCGAATTTGTTCGTTTTTGGCAAATTGCTAGTCTAATTCGATTGGAATCGAGCCAATGAAAAGTGGTTTTTGATTTCATGATAACTTCGGGTTTGTTCATTTTTGGCGAATTGCTAGTCAAATTGGATTATAATCGAGCCAATGAAAAGTAGTTTTTGATTTCATGATAACTTCGGGTTTGATCATTTTCGACGAATTGCTAGTCTAATTCCCCCGAGTTTGATCATTTTCGACGAATTGCTAGTCTAATTCGATTGGAATCGAGCCAATGAAAAGTGATTTTTATTTCATGATAACTTCGGGTTTGTTTGTTTTTGGCAAATTGCTAGTATAATTCGATTGGAATCGAGCTAACGAAAAGTTGTTTTTGATTTCAGGATAACATTGGGTTTGTTCGTCTTTGCAAATTGCTTGTCTAATTCGATTGGAATCGAGCCAATGAAAAGTAGATTTTGATTTAATGATAACTTCGGGTTTGATCGTTTTCGAAAACTTGCTAGTCTAAATCGATTGGAATCGAGCCTATGAAAAGTAGTTTTCGATATCATGATAACTTCGGGTTTGTTAAGTTTTCGCGAAATGATAGTCTAATTCGATTAGAATCGAGCCAATGAAAAGTAGTTTTAGATTTCATGATAATTTTGGGTTTGTTCGTTTTTGGCGATTTGCTAGTCTAATTCGATTGGAATCGAGCCAATGAAAAGTGGTGTTTGATTTCATGATAACTTCGGGTTTGTACGTTTTTAGCAATTTGCTTGTCTAATTCGATTGGAATCGAGCCAATGAAACGTAGTTTTCTTTTATTTCATGATAACATCGGGCTAGTTCGTTTTTGGCGAATTACTAGTCTAATTCGATTGGAATTGAACCAATGAAAAGTGGCTTTCGATTTCATGATAACTTTGGGCTTATTCATTTTTGGCAAAATGCCAGTATAATTCGATTGGAATTCAGCCAATGAAAAGTGATTTTTGATTTCATGATAACTTCTAGTTTGATCATTTTCGGAGAATAGCTAGTCTAATCCGATTGGAATCGAGCCAATGAAAAGTGGTTTTTGATTTTATGGTAACTTCGAATTTGATCATTTTCGAAAATTGCTCGTATAATTCGATTGGAATCGAGCTAATGAAAAGTGGTTTTTGATTTCATGATAGCATCGAGTATTTTCGTCTTTGGCAAATTGTTTGTCTAATTCGATTGAAATCGAACCAACGAAAAGTTGTTTTTGATTTCATGATAACTTCAGGTTTGATAGTTTTCGAAAACTTGCTAGTCTAATTCGATTAGAATCGAGCCTATGAAAAGTGGTTTTCGATATCATGATAACTTCGGCTTTGTTCGTTTTTTGCGAAATGATAGTCTAATTCGATTGGAATCGAGCCAATGAAAAGTAGTTTTTGATTTCATGATAACTTCGGGTTTCTTCATTTTTGGCGAATTGCTAGTCTAATTCGATTGGAATCGAACCAATGGAAAGTGGTTTTTGATTTCATGATAACTTCGAAATTGATCGTTTTCAGCGAATTGCTAGTCTGATTCGATTGGAATCGAGCCAAAGAAAAGTAGTTTTTGTTTTCATGATTACTTTGGGTTTGTTCGTTTTTGGCGTTTTACTAGTCTAATTCGATTGGAATCGAGCCAATGAAAAGTTGTTTTTGATTTCATGATAACTTCGGGTTTGTACGTTTTTGGCAAATTGCTTGGCAAATTCGATACGAATCGAGCCAATGAAAAGTAGTTTTTTTTGATTTCATGATAACTTCGGGTTTGTTCATTTTTGGCGAATTGCTAGTCTAATTTGATTGGAATCGAACCAATGAAAAGTGGCTTTCGATTTCATTATGACTTTGGGCTTATTCATTTCTGGCGAAAATGCTGGTCTAATTTGATTGGAATCGAGCCAATGAAAAGTGGTTTTTGATTTCAGGATAACTTAAGGTTTGATCATTTTCGGAGAATTGCTTGTCTAATTCGGTTGGAATCGAGCAAATGAAAAGTAGTTTTTGATTTTATGGTAACTTCGGATTTGATCGTTTTCAAAAATTGCTAGTCTAATTCGATTGGAATCAAGCCAATGAAACGTGGTTTTTGATTTCATGATGACTTCGGGTTTGATCATTTTCGGCGAATTGCTAGTCTAATTCGCTTGGAATCTAGCCAATGAAAGGTTGTTTTTGATTTCATGATAACTTCGGGTTTGTTCATTTTTGGCAATTTTCTAGTCTAATTCGATTGGAATCGAGCCAATGAAAAATGGTTTTTGATTTCATGATAACTTCGGGTTTCATCATTTTTGGCGAATCGCTAGTCTGAATCGATTGGAATCGAACCAATGAAAAGTGGTTTTTGATTTCATGATAACTTTGGGTTTGATCATTTTCGGTGAATTGCTAGTCTAATTCGATTGGAAACGAGCCAATGAAAAGTGGCTTTCGATTTCATGATAACTTCGGGTTTGATCGTTTTCAAAAAATTGCTAGTCTAACTCGATTGGAATCGAGCCAATGAAAAGTGGTTTTCGATTTCATGATAATTTTCGGGTTTGATCATTTTCGGCAAATTACTAGTCTGATTCGATTGGATACGAGCCAATGAAAAGTTGTTTTTGATTTCACGATAACTTCGGGTTTGTTGGTTTTTGGCGAAACGCTAGTCTAATTCGATTGGAATCGAGCCAATGAAAAGTGGTTTTGGATTTCATGATAACTTTGGGTTTGTTAGTTTTCGGCGAATTGCTAGTCTAATTCGATTGGAATCAAGCCAATGAAAAGTGGTTTTTGATTTCATGATAACTTCGGGTTTGATCGTTTTCGGCAAATTACTAGTCTAATTCAATTGGAATCGAGCCAATGAAAAGTTGTTTTGATTTCATGGTAACTTTGGGTTTGTTCATTTTTGGCAAATTGCTAGTCTTATTCGATTAGAATCTAGCCAATGAAAATTGGATTTTGATTTCATGATAACATCAAGTTTGTTCGTCTTTGGCAAATTGCTAGTCTAATTCTATTGGAATCGAGCAAATGAAAAGTGATTTTGGATTTCATGATAACATCGGGTTTGTTCGTCTTTGGCAAATTGCTTATCTAATTTGATTGCAATCGAGCCAACAAAAAGTCGTCTTCGATTTCATGATAACTTTGGGTTTGATCATTTTCAACGAACTGCTAGTCTAATTCGATTGGAATCGAGCCAATGAAAAGTGGTTTTTGATTTCATGATAACTTCGGGTTTGTTCATTTTTTGCGAAATGATAGTCTAATTCGATTGGAATCGAGCCAATGAAAAGTGGTTTTTGATTTCATGATAACTTCGGGTTTGTTCATTTTTTGCGAAATGATAGTCTAATTCGATTGGAATCGAGCCATTGAAAAGTAGTTTTTGAGTTCATGATAACTTCGGGTTTCTTCATTTTTGGCGAATTACTAGTCTAATTCGATTGGAATCGAACCAATAAAAAGTTGTTTTTGATTTCATGATATTCGATTGGAATCGAACCAATAAAAAGTTGTTTTTGATTTCATGATAACTTCGGATTTGATCGTTTTCGGCGTATTGCTTGTCTAATTCAATTGGAATCAAGCCAATGAAAAGTGGTTTTTGTTTCATGACAACTTCGGGTTTGTACGTTTTTGGCAATTTCCTTGTCTAATTCAATTGGAATCGAACAAATGAGAAGTGGTTTTTGATTTCAAGATAACTTCGGATTTGATCATTTTCGACGAATTGCTAGTCCAATTCGATTGGAATCGAGCCAATGAAAAGTAGTTTTTTATTTCATGATAACTTCCGGTTTGTTCATTTTTGGCGAATTGCTAGTCTAATTCGATTGGAATCGAACCAATGAAAAGTGGCTTTCAATTTCATGATAACTTTGGGCTTATTCGTTTCTGGGGAAATGCTAGTCTAATTTGATTGGAATCGAGCCATTGAAAAGTGGCTTTTGATTCCATGATAACTTCCGATTTGATCATTTTCAGTGAATTGCTTGTCTAATCTGATTGGAATCGAGCTAATAAAAAGTGGTTTTTGATTTCATGATAACATCGGGTTTGTTCGTCTTTGGCAAATTGCTCGTCTGATTCGATTGGAATCGAGCCAATTAAAAGAGGTTTTTGATTTCATGATAACTTCGGGTTTGATCATTTTCGAAAGCTTACTACTCTAATTCGATTGGAATCGAGCCTATGAAAAGTGGTTTTCGATATCATGATAACTTCGGGTTTGTTCATTTTTTGCGAAATGATAGTCTAATTTGATTGGAATCGAGCCAATGAAAAGTAGTTTTTGATTTCATGATAACTTCGGATTTCTTAGTTTTTGGTGAATTGCTAGTCTAATTCAATTGGAATCGAACCAATGAAAAGTGGGTATTGATTTCATGATAACTTCGGATTTGATCGTTTTTGGCGAATTGCTAGTCTAATTCGATTGGAATCGAGCCAATGAAAAGTAGTTTTTGTTTTCAATATAACTTCAGGTTTGTTTATTTTTAGTGATTTGCTAGTCTAATTCGATTGGAATCTAGCCAATGAAAAGTGGTTTTCAATTTCATGATAACTTCGGGTTTGTTCATTTTTTGCGAAATGATAGTCTATTTCGATTGGAATCGAGCCAATGAAAAGTAGTTTTTGATTTCATGATGACTTCGGGTTTCTTTATTTTTGGCGAATCGCGAGTCGAATTCGCTTGGAATCGAACCAATGAAAAATGGTTTTTGATTTCATGATAACTTCGGATTTGTTCATTTTCGCAATTGCTAGTCTAAGTTGATTGGAATCGAGCCAATGAAAAGTAGATTTTGATTTCATGATAACTTCGGGTTTGTTCATTTTTGGCGATTTGCTAGTCTAATTTGATTGGAATCGAGCCAATGAAAAGTGGTTTTTCATTTCATGATAACTTCGGGTTTCTTCATTTTTGGCGAATTGCTAGTCTAATTCGATTGGATCGAACCAATGAAAAGTGGTTTTTGATTTAATGATAACTTTGTGTATGATCATTTTCGGTGAATTGCTAGTCTAATTCGATTGGAAACGAGCAAATGATAAGTGGCTTTTGATTTCATGATAACTTCGGGTTTGATCATTTTCAAAAAATTGCTAGTCTAACTCGATTGGAATTGAGCCAATGAAAAGTGGTTTTCGATTTGATGATAATTTTCGGGTTTGATCATTTTCAGAAAATTGCTAGTCTAATTCGATTGGAATCAAGCAAACGAAAAGTGGTTTTTGATTTCATGATAACTTCGGGTTTGATCATTTTTGGCGAATTGCTTGTCTAATTCGATTGGAACCTAGCCAATGAAAAGTGGTTTTTGATTTCATGATAATTTCAGGTTTGTTCGTTTTCGGCAAATTGCTAGTCTAATTCGATTGGAATCGAGCCAATAAAAAGTGGTTTACGATTTTTAGATAACTTCGGGTTTGATCGTTTTCGACGAATTGCTAGTCAAATTCGATTGGAATCGAGCTAATGAAAAGTGATTTTTGATTTTTGTGGTAACTTCGGATTTGATCATTTTCGGAAATTGCTAGTATAATTCGATTGGAATCGAGCTAATGAAAAGTGGTTTTTGATTTCATGATAACATCGGGTTTGTTCGTCTTTGGCAAATTGCTAGTCTAATTCGATTGGAATCGAGCCAATGAAAAGTGATTTTGGATTTCATGATGACATCGGGTTTGTTCGCCTTTGGCAAATTGCTTATCTAATTCGATTGTAATCGAGCCAATGAAAAGTCATTTTCGATTTCATGATAACTTTGGGTTTGATCATTTTCAACGAACTGCTGGTTTAATTCGATTGGAAACGAGCCAATGAAATGTAGTTTTAGTTTTCATTATAATTTTGGATTTGTTCGTTTTTGGCGATTTGCTAGTCTAATTCGATTGGAATCGAGCCAATGAAAGTGGTTTTCGATTTCATGATAACTTCGGGTTTGTATGTTTTTGGCAATTTGCTTGTCTAATTCGATTGGAATCGCGCCAATGAAAAGTAGTTCTTTTGTTTTCATGATAACTTCGGGCTTGTTCGTTTTTGGCGAATTGCTAGTCTAATTTGATTGGAATCGAACCAATGAAAAGTGGCTTTCGATTTCATGATAACATTGGGCTTATTCATTTTTGGAGAAATGCTAGTCTATTTCGATTGGAATCGAGCCAATGAAAAGTGATTATTGATTTCATGATAACTTCCGGTTTGATCATTTTCGGAGAATTGCTAGTCTAACCGGATTGGAATCGAGCCAATGAAAAGTGGTTTTTGATTTTATGGAAACTTCGGATTTGATCGTTTTCGAAAATTGCTCGTATAATTCGATTGGAATCGAGCTAATGAAAAGTGTTTTTGATTTCATGATAACATCAGGTTTTTTCGTCCGAAAAGTGGTTTTTGATTTCATGATAACATCGGATTTTTTCGTCTTTGGCAAATTGTTTCTCTAATTCGATTGGAATCGAACCAACGAAAGGTGGTTTTTGATTTAATGATAACTTCGGGTTTGATCGCTTTCGAAAAATTGCTAGTCTAATTCGATTGGAATAGAGCTAATGAAAAGTGGTTTTCGATTTCATGATAACTTAGCGTTTGATCGTTTTCGGCAAATTGCTAGTCTAATTCGATTGGAATCGAGCCAATGAAAAGTGGTTTGTGATTTCATGATAACTTCGGGTTTGTTCATTTTTGGCGAAATGCTAGTCTAATTCGATTGGAATCAAGCCAATGAAAAGTGGTTTTTGATTTCATGATAACTTCGGGTTTGTTCGTTTTTTGCGAATTGCTAGTCTAATTGGATTAAAATCCAGCCAATGAAAAGTAGTTTTTGATTTCATGATAACTTCGGGTTTGATCATTTTCGACGAATTGCTAGTCTAATTCGATTGGAATCGAGCCAATGAAAAGTGGTTTTTGATTTTGTGGTAACTTCGGATTTGATCGTTTTCAGAAATTGCTAGTCTAATTCTATTGGAATCGAGCCAATGAAAAGTGATTTTGGATTTCATGATGGCATCGGGTTTGTTCGTCTTTGGCAAATTGCTTATCTAATTCGATTGTAATCGAACCAATGAAAAGTCATTTTCGATTTCATGATAACTTTGGGCTTGACCATTTTCAACGAACTGCTAGTCTAATTCGATTGGAAACGAGCCAATGAAATGTAGTTTTAGATTTCATGATAATTTTGGGTTTGTTCGTTTTTGGCTATTTGCTAGTCTAATTCGATTGGAATCGAGCCAATGAAAAGTGGTTTTTGATTTCATGATAACTTCGGGTTTGTATGTTTTTGGCAATTTGCTTGTCTAATTCGAATGGAATCGAGCCAATGAAAAGTAGTTTTTTTGATTTCATGATAACTTCGGGCTTGTTTGTTTTTGGCGAATTGCTAGTCTAATTTGATTGGAATCAAACCAATGAAAAGTGGCTTTCGATTTCATGATAACATTGGGCTTATTCATTTTTGGCGAAATGCTAGTCTATTTCGATTGGAATCGAGCCAATGAAAAGTGATTTTTGATTTCATGATAACTTCTGGTTTGATCATTTTCGGAGAATTGCTAGTCTAATCGGATTTGAATCGAGCCAATGAAAAGTAGTTTTTGATTTTATGGTAACTTCGGATTTGATCGTTTTCGAAAATTGCTCGTATAATTCGATTGGAATCGAGCTAATGAAAAGTGGTTTTTGATTTCATGATAACATCGGGTTTTTTCGTCTTTGGCAAATTGTTTGTCTAATTCAATTGGAATCGAACCAACAAAAAGTGGTCTTTGATTTCATGATAACTTCGGGTTTGATCATTTTCGAAAACTTGCTAGTCTAATTCGATTGAAATCAAGCCTATGAAAAGTGGTTTTCGATATCATGATAACTTCGGCTTTGTTCGTTTTTTGCGAAATGATTGTCTAGTTCGATTGGAATCGAGCCACTGAAAAGTAGTTTTTGATTTCCTGATAACTTCGGGTTTCTTCATTTTTGGCGAATTGCTAGTTTAATTTGATTGGAATCGAACCAATGAAAAGTGGTTTTTGATTTCATGATAACTTCGGATTTGATCGTTTTCGGCGAATTGCTAGTCTAATTCGATTGGAATCGAGCTAATGAAAAGTGGTTTTTGATTTCAGGATAACTTCGGGTTTGTACGTTTTTGGCAAATTGCTTGTCTAATTCGATTGGAATTGAGCCAATGAAAAGTAGTTTTTTTGATTTCTTGATAACTTCAGGTTTGTTTATTTTTGGCGAATTGCTAGTCTAATTCGATTGGAATCGAACCAATGAAAAGTGGCTTTTGATTTCATGATGACTTTAGGCTTATTCATTTCTGGCGAAATGCTGGTCTAATTCGATTGGAATCGAGCCAATGAAAAGTGGTTTTTGATTTCATAATAACTTAAGGTTTGATAATTTTTGGAGAATTGCTTGTCTAATTCGATTGGAATCGAGCCAATGAAAAGTGGTTTTTGATTTTATGGTAACTTCGGATTTGATCGTTTTCGAAAATTGCTAGTCTAATTCTATTGGAATCAAGCCAATGAAAAGTGGTTTTTGATTTCATGATAACTTCGGATTTGATCGTTTTCGGCGAATTGCTAGTCTAATTCGATTGGAATCGAGCCAATGAAAAGTGGTTTTTGATTTCATGATAACTTCGGATTTGATCGTTTTCGGCGAATTGCTAGTCTAATTCGATTGGAATCGAGCCAATGAAAAGTGGTTTTTGATTTCATGATAACTTCGGATTTGATCGTTTTCGGCGAATTGCTAGTCTAATTCGATTGGAATCGAGCCAATGAAAAGTGGTTTTTGATTTCATGATAACTTCGGATTTGATCGTTTTCGGCGAATTGCTAGTCTAATTCGATTGGAATCGAGCCAATGAAAAGTGGTTTTTGATTTCATGATAACTTCGGATTTGATCGTTTTCGGCGAATTGCTAGTCTAATTCGATTGGAATCGAGCCAATGAAAAGTGGTTTTTGATTTCATGATAACTTCGGATTTGATCGTTTTCGGCGAATTGCTAGTCTAATTCGATTGGAATCGAGCCAATGAAAAGTGGTTTTTGATTTCATGATAACTTCGGATTTGATCGTTTTCGGCGAATTGCTAGTCTAATTCGATTGGAATCGAGCCAATGAAAAGTGGTTTTTGATTTCATGATAACTTCGGATTTGATCGTTTTCGGCGAATTGCTAGTCTAATTCGATTGGAATCGAGCCAATGAAAAGTGGTTTTTGATTTCATGATAACTTCGGATTTGATCGTTTTCGGCGAATTGCTAGTCTAATTCGATTGGAATCGAACCAATGAAAAGTGGCTTTTGATTTCATGATGACTTTGGGCTTATTCATTTCTGGCGAAATGCTGGTCTAATTCGATTGGAATTGAGCCATTTAAAAGTGGTTTTTGATTTCATGATAACTTAAGGATTGATCATTTTCCGAGAGTTGCTTGTCGAATTCGATTGGAATCGAGCCAATGAAAAGTTGTTTTTGATTTTATGGTAACTTCGGATTTGATCATTTTCGGAAATTGCTAGTCTAATTCAATTGGAATCAAGCCAATGAAAAGTGGTTTTTGATTTCATGATAACTTCCGGTTTGATCATTTTCGGCGAATTGCTAGTCTAATTCGCTTGGAATCTAGCCAATAAAAGGTGATTTTTGATTTCATGATAAATTCGGGTTTTTTCGTTTTTGGCGATTTGCTAGTCTAATTCGATTGGAATCGAGCCAATGAAAAGTGGTTTTTGATTTCATGATAACTTCGGGTTTCATCATTTTTGGCGAATTGCTAGTCTAACTGGATTGGAAACGAGCCAATGAAAAGTGGCTTTCGATTTCATGATAACTTCGGGTTTGATCGTTTTCGAAAAATTGCTAGTCTAACTCGATTGGAATCGAGCTAACGAAAAGTGTTTTCGATTTCATGATAATTTTTGGGTTTGATCGTTTTCGACAAATTGCTAGTCTAATTCATTTGGATTCGAGCCAATGAAAAGTTGTCTTTGATTTCACGATAACTTCGGGTTTGTTCGTTTTTGGCGAAATGCTAGTCTAATTCGATTGGAATCGAGCCAATGAAAAGTGATTTTTGATTTCATGATAACTTTGGGTTTGTTCGTTTTCGACGACTTGCTAGTCTAATTCGATTGGAATCGAGCCAATGAAAAGTTGTTTTTGATTTCATTATAACTTCGGGTTTGATCTTTTTCAGCAAATTGCTAGTCTAATTCAATTGGAATCGAGCCAATGAAAAGTTGTTTTGATTTCATGGTAACTTTGGGTTTGTTCATTTTTGGCAAATTGCTAGTCTTCTTCGATTAGAGTCTAGCCAATGAAAAGTGACTTTTGATTTCATGATAACATCAAGTTTGTTCGTCTTTGGCCAATTGCTAGTCTAATTCTATTGGAATCGAGCCAATGAAAAGTGATTTTGGATTTCATGATAACATCGGGTTTGTTCGTCTTTGGCAAATTGCTTATCTAATTCGATTGGAAACGAGCCAATGAAAAGTGATTTTTGATTTCATGATAACTTCGGGTGTGTTCCTTTTTTGCGAAATGATAGTCTAATTCGATTGGAATCGAGCCAATGAAAAGTAGTTTTTGAGTTCATGATAACTTCCGGTTTCTTCATTTTTGGCGAATTGCTAGTCTAATTCGATTGGAATCGAACCAATAAAAAGTGCTTTTTGATTTCATGATAACTTCGGATTTGATCGTTTTCGGCGTATTGCTTATCTAATTCAATTGGAATCGAGCCAATGAAAAGTGGTTTTTGATTTCATGATAACTTCGGGTCTCATCATTTTTAGCGAATTGCTTGTCTAATTAGATTGGAATCGAACCAATGAAAAGTGGTTTTTGTTTTCATGATAACTTTGGGTTTATTCATTTTTGGCGATTTACTAGTCTAATTCGATTGGAATCGAGCCAATGAAAAGTGGTTTTTGATTTCATGATAACTTCGGGTTTGTACATTTTTGGCAAATTGCTTGTCTAATTCGATTGGAATCGAGCCAATGAAAAGTAGTCTTTTTGATTTCATGATAACTTCGGGTTTGTTCATGTTTGGCGAATTGCAAGTGTAATTCGATTGGAATCGAACCAATGAAAAGTGGCTTTCGATTTCATGATGACTTTGGGCTTATTCATTTCTGGCGAAATGCTGGTCTAATTCGATTGGAATCGAGCCAATGAAAAGTGGTTTTTTGATTTCATGATAACTTCAGGTTTGATCATTTTCGGAGAATTGCTTGTCTAATTCAATTGGAATCGAGCTAATGAAAAGTGGTTTTTGATTTCATGATAACATCAGGTTTGTTCATCTTTGGCAAATTGCTAGTCTAATTCTATTGGAATCGAGCCAATGAAAAGTGATTTTGGATTTCATGATAACATCGGGTTTGTTCGTCTTTGGCAAATTGCTTATCTAATTTGATTGTAATCGAGCCAATGAAATGTCATTTTCGATTTCATGATAACTTTGGGTTTGATCATTTTCAACGAACTGCTAGTCTAATTCGATTGGAAACGAGCCAATGAAAAGTGGTTTTTGATTTCATGATAACTTCGGGTTTGCTCTTTTTTTGCGAAATGATAGTCTAATTCGATTGGAATCGAGCCAATGAAAAGTAGTTTTTGAGTTCATGATAACTTCGGGTTTCTTCATTTCTAGCGGATTGCTAGTCTAATTCGATTTGAATCGAACAAATAAAAAGTGGTTTTTGATTTCATGATAACTTCGGATTTGATCGTTTTCGGCATATTGCTTGTCTAATTCGATTGGAATCGAGCCAATGAAAAGTAGTTTTTGATTTCATGATAATTTCGGGTTTGTTCATTTTTGGCGATTTGCTAGTCTAATTCGATTGGAATCGAGCTAATGAAAAGTGGTTTTTGATTTCATGATAACTTCGGTTTGTACATTTTTGGAAAATTGCTTGTCTAGTTCGATTGGAATAGAGCCAATGAAAAGTAGTTTTTTTTTATTTCATGATAACTTCGGGTTCGTTCATTTTTGGCGAATTTCTAGTCTATTTTGATTGGAATCGAACCAATGAAAAGTGGCTTTCAATTTCATGATAACTTTGGGCTTATTCATTTCTGACGAAATGCTAGTCCAACTCGATTGGAATCGAGCCAATGAAAAGTGGTTTTTGATTTCATGATAACTTTAGGTTTGATCATTTTTGGAGAATTGCTAGTATAATTCGATTGGAATCGAGCCAATGAAAAGTGGTTTTTGAATTTATGGTAACTTCGGATTTGATCATTTACGGAAATTGCTATTATAATTCGATTGAAATCGAGCTAATGAAAAGTAATTTTTGATTTCATGTTAACATCGGGTTTGTTCGCCTTTGGCAAATTGCTTGTCTAATTTGATTGGAATCGAGCGAATGAAAAGTGGTTTTTGATTTCATGATAACTTCGGGTTTGATCGTTTTCGAAAACTTGCTAGTCTAATTCGATTGGAATCGTGACTATGAAAAGTGGTTTTCGATATCATGATAGCTTCGGGTTTGTTCATTTTTTTAGAAATGATAGTCTAATTTGATTGGAATCGAGCCAATGAAAAGAAATTTTTGATTTCATGATAACTTCGGGTTTCTTCAATTTTGGCGAATTGCTAGTCTAATTCGATTGGAATCGAACCAATGAAAAGTAGTTTTTGTTTTCATGATAACTTTGGGTTTGTTTGTTTTTGGCGATTTCCTAGTCTAATTCGATTGGAATCGAGCCAATGAAAAGTGGTTTTTGATTTCATGATAGCTTCGGGTTTGTACATTTTTGGCAAATTGCTTGTCTAATCCGATTGGAATCGAGCCAATGAAAAGTAGTTTTTTTTTATTTCATGATAACTTCGGGTTTCATCATTTTTGGCGAATTGCTAGTCTGAATCGATTGGAATCGAACCAATGAAAAGTGGTTTTTGATTTCATGATAACTTTGGGTTTGATCATTTTCGGTGAATTGCTAGTCTAATTCGATTGGAAACGAGCCAATGAAAAGTGGCTTTCGATTTCATGATAACTTCGGGTTTGATCGTTTTCGAAAAATTGCTAGTCTAACTCGATTGGAATCGAGCCAATGAAAAGTGGTTTTTGATTTCATGATAATTTTCGGGTTTGAACGTTTTCGGCAAATTACTAGTCTGATTCGATTGGATACGAGCCAATGAAAAGTTGTTTTTGATTTCACGATAACTTCGGGTTTGTTGGTTTTTGGTGAAATGCTAGTCTAATTCGATTGGAATCGAGCCAATGAAAAGTGGTTTTGGATTTCATGATAACTTTGGGTTTGTTAGTTTTCGGCGAATTGCTAGTCTAATTCGATTGGAATCAAGCCAATGAAAAGTGGTTTTTGATTTCATGATAACTTCGGGTTTGATCGTTTTCGGCAAATTACTAGTCTAATTCAATTGGAATCGAGCCAATGAAAAGTGGTTTTTGATTTCATGATAACTTCGGGTTTGCTCTTTTTTTGCGAAATGATAGTCTAATTCGATTGGAATCGAACCAATGAAAAGTGGTTTTTGATTTCATGATAACTTTGTGTTTGATCATTTTCGGTGAATTGCTAGTCTAATTCGATTGAAAACGAGCCAATGAAAAGTGGCTTTCGATTTCATGATAATTTTGAGTTTCATCATTTTTGAAAAATTGCTAGTCTAACTCGATTGGAATCGAGCTAATGAAAAGTGGTTTTCGATTTCATGATAATTTTCGGTTTGATCGTTTTCAGCAAATTGCTAGTCTAATTCGATTGGATTCTAGCCAATGAAATGTTGTTTTTGATATCACGATAACTTCGGGTTTGTTCGTTTTTGGTTAAATGCTAGTCTAATTCGATTGGAATCGAACCAATGAAAAATGGTTTTTGATTTCATGATAACTTCGAATTTGTTCGTTTTCGCAATTACCAGTCTAATTCGATTGGAATCGAGCCAATGAAAAGTAGTTTTTGATTTTATGATAACTTCGGGCTTGTTCGTTTTTGGCGATTTGCTAGTCTAATTCGATTGGAATCGAGCCAATGAAAAGTGGCTTTCGATTTCATGAGAACTTCGGGTTCGATCGTTTTCGAAAAATTGCTAGTCTAACTCGATTGGAATCGAGTCAATGAAAAGTGGTTTTCGATTTCATGATAATTTTCGCTTTGATCGTTTTCGACAAATTGCTAGTCTAATTCGATCGGATTCTAGCCAATGAAAAGCTGTTTTTGATTACACGATAACTTCAGGTTTGTTCATTTTTAGTGAAATGCTAGTCTAATTCGATTGGAATCGAGCCAATGAAAAGTGGTTTTTGATTTCATAATAACTTCGGGTTTGATCATTTTCAACAAATTGCTAGTCTAATTCAATTGGAATCTAGCCAATGAAAAGTTGTTTTGATTTCATGGTAACTTCGGGTTTGTTCATTTTTGGCAAATTGCTAGTCTTATTTGATTATAATCGAGCAAATGAAAAGTGGCTTTCTATTTCATGATGACTTTGGGCTTATTCGTTTCTGGCGAAATGCTAGTCTAATTCGATTAGAATCGAGCCAATGAAAAGTGATTTTTGATTTCTTGATAACTTCGGGTTTGATCATTTTCGGAGAATTGCTTGTTAATTCGATTGGAATCGAGCCAATGAAAAGTGGTTTTGATTTTATGGTAACTTCGGATTTGATCGTTTTCGGAAATTGCTAGTCTAAATCGATTGGAATCAAGCCAATGAAAAGTGGTTTTTGATTTCATGATAGCTTCGGGTTTGATCATTTTCGACGAATTGCTAGTCTAATTCGCTTGGAATCTAGCCAATGAAAGGTGGTTTTTGATTTCATGATAACTTCGGGTTTGTTCATTTTCGCCAAATTACTAGTCTAATTCCTTTGGAAACAAGCCAATGAAAAGTGGTTTTTGATTTCATGATAACTTCGGGTTTGATCATTTTCGATGAATTGCTTGTCTAATTTGATTGGAATCGAGCCAATGAAAAGTCGCTTTCGATTTAATGATAACTTCGGGTTTGATCGTTTACGAAAACTTGCTAGTCTAATTCGATTGGAATCGAGCCAATGAAAAGTGGTTTTTGATTTCATGATAACTTGGGTTTCTTCATTTTTTGCGAAATGATAGTCTAATTCGATTGGAATCGAGCAAATGGAAAGTAGTTTTTGATTACATGATAACTTCGGGTTTTTTTTGTTTTTGGCGAATTGCTAGTCGAATTCGATTGGAATCGAACCAATGAAAAATGGTTTTTAATTCATGATAACTTCGGATTTGTTCGTTTTTGCAATTGCCAGCCCAATTCGATTGGAATCGAGCCAATGAAAAGTAGTTTTTGATTTCATGATAACTTCGGGTTTGTTCATTTTTGGCGATTTGCTAGTCTAATTCGATTGGAATCGAGCCAATGAAAAGTGGTTTTTGATCTCTTGATAACTTCGGGTTTCTTCATTTTTAGCGAATTGATAGTCTAATTCGATTGGAATCGAACCAATGAAAAGTGGTTTTTAATTTCATGATAACTTTGTGTTTGATCATTTTCGGTGAATTGCTAGTCTAATTCGATTGAAAACGAGCCAATGAAAAGTGGCTTTCGATTTCATGATAATTTTGGGTTTCATCATTTTTGAAAAATTGCTAGTCTAACTCGATTGGAATCGAGCTAATGAAAAGTGGTTTTCGATTTCATGATAATTTTCGGTTTGATCGTTTTCAGCAAATTGCTAGTCTAATTCGATTGGATTCTAGCCAATGAAATGTTGTTTTTGATATCACGATAACTTCGGGTTTGTTCGTTTTTGGTTAAATGCTAGTCTAATTCGATTGGAATCGAACCAATGAAAAATGGTTTTTGATTTCATGATAACTTCGGATTCTTTCGTTTTCGCAATTGCCAGTCTAATTCGATTGGAATCGAGCCAATGAAAAGTAGTTTTTGATTTTATGATAACTTCGGGCTTGTTCGTTTTTAGCGATTTGCTAGTCTAATTCGATTGGAATCGAGCCAATGAAAAGTGGCTTTCGATTTCATGATAACTTCGGGTTCGATCGTTTTCGAAAAATTGCTAGTCTAACTCGATTGGAATCGAGTCAATGAAAAGTGGTTTTCGATTTCATGATAATTTTCCCTTTGATCGTTTTCGGCAAATTGCTAGTCTAATTCGATCGGATTCTAGCCAATGAAAAGTTGTTTTTGATTTCACGATAACTTCAGGTTTGTTCATTTTTAGTGAAATGCTAGTCTAATTCGATTGGAATCGAGCCAATGAAAAGTGGTTTTTGATTTCATAATAACTTCGGGTTTGATCATTTTCAACAAATTGCTAGTCTAATTCAATTGGAATCGAGCCAATGAAAAGTTGTTTTGATTTCATGGTAACTTCGGGTTTGTTCATTTTTGGCAAATTGCTAGTCTTATTCTATTATAATCGAGCCAATGAAAAGTGGCTTTCTATTTCATGATGACTTTGGGCTTATTCGTTTCTGACGAAATGCTAGTCTAATTCGATTGGAATCGAGCAAATGAAAAGTGATTTTTGATTTCTTGATAACTTCAGGTTTGATCATTTTCGGAGAATTGCTTGTTAATTCGATTGGAATCGAGCCATTGATAAGTGGTTTTGATTTTATGGTAACTTCGGATTTGATCGTTTTCGAAATTTGCTAGTCTAAATCGATTGGAATCAAGCCAATGAAAAGTGATTTTTGATTTCATGATAGCTTCGGGTTTGATCATTTTCGACGAATTGCTAGTCTAATTCGCTTGGAATCTAGCCAATGAAAGGTGGTTTTTGATTTCATGATAACATCGGGTTTGTTCATTTTCGCCAAATTACTAGTCTAATTCCTTTGGAAACAAGCCAATGAAAAGTGGTTTTTGATTTCATGATAACTTCGGGTTTGATCATTTTCGATGAATTGCTTGTCTAATTTGATTGGAATCGAGCCAATGAAAAGTCGCTTTCGATTTAATGATAACTTCGGGTTTGATCGTTTACGAAAACTTGCTAGTCTAATTCAATTGGAATCGAGCCAATGAAAAGTGGTTTTTGATTTCATGATAACTTTGGGTTTCTTCATTTTTTGCGAAATGATAGTCTAATTCGATTGGAATCGAGCAAATGAAAAGTAGTTTTTGATTACATGATAACTTCGGGTTTTTTTGTTTTTGGCGAATTGCTAGTCGAATTCGATTGGAATCGAACCAATGAAAAATGGTTTTTAATTCATGATAACTTCGGATTTGTTCGTTTTCGCAATTGCCAGCCCAATTCGATTGGAATCGAGCCAATGAAAAGTAGTTTTTGATTTCATGATAACTTCGGGTTTGTTCATTTTTGGCGATTTGCTAGTCTAATTCGATTGGAATCGAGCAAATGAAAAGTGGTTTTTGATCTCTTGATAACTTCGGGTTTCTTCATTTTTAGCGAATTGATAGTCTAATTCGATTGGAATCGAACCAATGAAAAGTGGTTTTTGATTTCATGATAACTTTGTGTTTGATCATTTTCGGTGAATTGCTAGTCTAATTCGATTGGAAACAAGCCAATGAAAAGTGGCTTTCGATTTTATGATAACTTTGGGTTTGATCGTTTTCGAAAAATTGCTAGTCTAACTCGATTGGAATCGAGTCAATGAAAAGTGGTTTTCGATTTCATGATAATTTTCGATTTGATCGTTTTCGGCAAATTGCTAGTCTAGTTCGATTGGATTCGAGCCAATGAAAAGTTGTTTTTGATTTCACGATAACTTCGGGTTTGTTCGTTTTTGGCGAAATGCTAGTCTAATTCGATTGGAATCGAGCCAATGAAAAGTGGTTTTTGATTTCATAATAACTTCGGGTTTGATCATTTTCAACAAATTGCTAGTCTAATTCAATTGGAATCGAGCCAATGAAAAGTTGTTTTGATTTCATGGTAACTTCGGGTTTGTTCATTTTTGGCAAATTGCTAGTCTTATTCGATTATAATCGAGCCAATGAAAAGTGGCTTTCGATTTCATGATGACTTTGGACTTATTCGTTTCTGGCGAAATGCTAGTCTAATTCTACTGGAATCGAGCCAATGAAAAGTGGTTTTTGATTTCTTGAGTACTTCGGGTTTGATCATTTTCGGAGAATCGCTTGTTAATTCGATTGGAATCGAGCCAATGAAAAGTGGTTTTGATTTTATGGTAACTTCGGATTTGATCGTTTTCGAAAATTGCCAGTCTAATTCGATTGGAATCAAGCCAATGAAAAGTGGTTTTTGATTTCATGATAACTTCGGGTTTGATCATGTTCGACGAATTGCTAGTCTAATTCGCTTGGAATCTAGCCAATGAAAGTTGGTTTTTGATTTCATGATAACTTCGGGTTTGTTCATTTTCGCCTAATTAATAGTCTAATTCCTTTGGAAACAAACAAATGAAAAGTGGTTTTTGATTTCATGATAACTTCGGGTATGATCATTTTCGGGGAATTGCTAGTCTAATTAGATTGGAATCGAGCCAATGAAAAGTGGCTTTCGATTTCATGATAACTTCGGGTTTGATCATTTTCGAAAACTTGCTAGTCTAATTCGATTGGAATCGAGCCAACGAAAAGTGGTTTTCGATTTCATGATAACTTCGGGTTTTTTCGTTTTTTGCGAAATGATAGTCTAATTCGATTGGAATCGAGCCATTGAAAAGTTGTTCTTGATTTCATGATAACTTCGGGTTTCTTTGTTTTTTGCGAATCGCTAGTCGAATTCGATTGGAATCGAACCAATGAAAAATGAATTTTGATTTCATGATAACTTCGGATTTGTTCGTTTTCGCAATTGCCAGTCTAATTCGATTGGAATCGAGCCAATGAAAAGTAGTTTTTGATTTTATGATAACTTCGGGCTTGTTCGTTTTTGACGATTTGCTAGTCTAATTTGATTGGAATCGAGCCAATGAAAAGTGGTTTTTGATTTCATGATAACTTCGGATTTGTTCGTTTTCGCAATTGCCAGTCTAATTCGATTGGAATCGAGCCAATGAAAAGTAGTTTTTGATTTTATGATAACTTCGGGCTTGTTCGTTTTTGACGATTTGCTAGTCTAATTTGATTGGAATCGAGCCAATGAAAAGTGGTTTTTGATTTCATGATAACTTCGGGTTTCTTCATTTTTGGCGAATTACTAGTCTAACTCGATTGGAATCGAACCAATGGAAAGTGGTTTGATTTCATGATAACTTTGTGTTTGATCATTTTCGGTGAATTGCTAGTCTAATTCGATTGGAAATGAGCCAATGAAAAGTGGCTTTCGATTTCATGAAAACTTCGGGTTTGATCATTTTCGAAAAATTGCTAGTCTAACTCGATTGGAATCGAGTCAATGAAAAGTGGTTTTCGATTTCATGATAATTTTCGATTTGATCGTTTTCGACAAATTGCTAGTCTAATTCGATTGGATTCCAGCCAATGAAAAGTTGTTTTTGATTTCACGATAACTTCGGGTTTGTTCATTTTCGGCGAAATGCTACTCTAATTCGATTGGAATCGAGCCAATGAAAAGTGGTTTTTGATTTCATAATAACTTCGGGTTTGATCACTTTCAACAAATTGCTAATCTAATTCAATTGGAATCGAGCCAATGAAAAGTTGTTTTGATTTCATTGTAACTTCGGGTTTGTTCATTTTTGGCAAATTGCTAGTCTTATTCGATTATAATCGAGCAAATGAAAAGTGGCTTTCGATTTCATGATGACTTTGGGCTTATTCGTTTTTGGCGAAATGCTAGTCTAATTCTATTGGAATCGAGCCAATGACAAGTGGTTTTTGATTTCATGATAACTTCGGGTTTGATCATTTTCGGAGAATTGCTTGTTAATTCGATTGGAATCGAGCCAATGAAAAGTGGTTTTGATTTTATGGTAACTTCGGATTTGATCATTTTCGGAAATTGCTAGTCTAATTCGATTGGAATCAAGCCAATGAAAAGTGGTTTTTGATTTCATGATAACTTCAGGTTTGTTCGTTTTTGGAGAAATGCTAGTCTAATTCGATTGGAATCAAGCCAATGAAAAGTGGTTTTTGATTTCATGATAACTTCGGGTTTGATCATTTTCGACGAATTGCTGGTCTAATTCGCTTGGAATCTAGCCAATGAAAGGTGGTTTTTGATTTCATGATAACTTCGGGTTTGTTCATTTTTACTTAATTACTGGTCTAATTCCTTTGGATACAAACCAATGAAAAGTGGTTTTTGATTTCATGATAACTTCGGTTTGATCAATTTCGGTGAATTGCTAGTCTAATTAGATTTGAATCGAGCCAATGAAAAGTGGATTTCGATTTAATGATAACTTCGGGTTTGATCGTTTTCGAAAACTTGCTAGTCTAATTCGATTGGAATAGAGCCAATGAAAAGTGGTTTTCGATTTCATGATAACTTCGGGTTTTTTCATTTTTTGCGAAATGATAGTCTAATTCGATTGGAATCGAGCCATTGAAAAGTAGTTCTTGATTTCATGATAACTTCGGGTTTCTTTGTTTTTGGCGAATCGCTAGTCGAATTCGATTGGAATCGAACCAATGAAAAATGGTTTTTGATTTCATGATAACTTCGAATTTGTTCGTTTTCACAATTGCCAGTCTAATTCGATTGGAATCGAGCCAATGAAAAGTAGTTTTTGATTTTATGATAACTTCGGGCTTGTTCGTTTTTGGAGATTTGCTAGTCTAATTCGATTGGAATCGAGCCAATGAAAAGTGGTTTTTGATTTCAAGATAACTTCGGGTTTCTTCATTTTTGGCGAATTGCTAGTCTAATTCGATTGGAATCGAACCAATGGAAAGTGGTTTTTGATTTCATGATAACTTTGTGTTTGATCATTTTCAGTGAATTGCTAGTCTAATTCGATTGGAAACGAGCCAATGAAAAGTGGCTTTCGATTTCATGAAAACTTCGGGTTTGATCGTTTTCGAAAAATTGCTAGTCTAACTCGATTGGAATCGAGTCAATGAAAAGTGGTTTTCGATTTCATGATAATTTTCGGTTTGATCGTTTTCGACAAATTGCTAGTCTAATTCGATTGGATTCCAGCCAATTAAAAGTTGTTTTTGATTTCACGATAATTTCAGGCTTGTTCGTTTTTGGCGAAATGCTAGTCTAATTTGATTGGAATCGAGCCAATGAAAAGTGGTTTTTGATTTCATAATAACTTCGGGTTTGATCATTTTCAACAAATTGCTAGTCTAATTCAATTGGAATCGAGCCAATGAAAAGTTGTTTTGATTTCATGGTAACTTCGGGTTTGTTCATTTTTGGCAAATTGCTAGTCTTATTCGATTATAATCGAGCCAATGAAAATTGGCTTTCTATTTCATGATGACTTTGGGCTTATTCGTTTCTGACGAAATGCTAGTCTAATTCGATTGGAATCGAGCAAATGAAAAGTGATTTTTGATTTCTTGATAACTTCAGGTTTGATCATTTTCGGAGAATTGCTTGTTAATTCGATTGGAATCGAGCCATTGATAAGTGGTTTTGATTTTATGGTAACTTCGGATTTGATCGTTTTCGGAATTTGCTAGTCTAATTCGATTGGAATCAACCCAATGAAAAGTGGTTTTTGATTTCATGATAACTTCGGGTTTGATCATTTTCGACGAATTACTAGTCTAATTCGCTTGAAATCTAGCCAATGAAAGGTGGTTTTTGATTTCATGATAACTTCGGGTTTGTTTATTTTCGCCTAATTGCTGGTCTAATTCCTTTGGAAACAAACAAATGAAAAGTGGTTTTTGATTTCATGATAACTTCGGGTTTGATCAATTTCGGTGAATTGCTAGTCTAATTAGATTGGAATCGAGCCAATGAAAAGTGGCTTTCAATTTAATGATAACTTCGGGTTTGATCGTTTTCGAATACTTGCTAGTCTAATTCGATTGGAATCGAGCCAATGAAAAGTTGTTTTCGATTTCATGATAACTTTGGGTTTCTTCATTTTTTGTTAAAAATAATATTCTAATTCGATAGGAATCGAGCCAATGAAAAGTAGTTTTTGATTACATGATAACTTCGGGTTTCTTTATTTTTGGCGAATCGCTAGTCGAATTCGATTGGAATCGAACCAATGAAAAATGGTTTTGATTTCATGATAACTTCGGATTTTTTCGTTTTCGCAATTGCTAGACTAATTCGATTGGAATCGAGCCAATGAAAAGTGGTTTTTGATTTCATGATAACTTCGGGTTTCTTCATTTTTGTCGAATTGCTAGTCTAATTCGATTGGAATCGAACCAATGAAAAGTGATTTTTGATTTCATGATAACTTTGTGTTTGATCATTTTCGGTGAATTGCTAGTCTAATTCGATTGGAAACAAGCCAATGAAAAGTGGCTTTCGATTTTATGATAACTTTGGGTTTGATCGTTTTCGAAAAGTTGCTAGTCTAACTCGATTGGAATCGAGTCAATGAAAAGTGGTTTTCGATTTCATGATAATTTTCGATTTGATCATTTTCGGCAAATTGCTAGTCTAATTCGATTGGATTCGAGCCAATGAAAAGTTGTTTTTGATTTCACGATAACTTCGAATTTGTTCGTTTTTGGCGAAATGCTAGTCTAATCCGATTGGAATCGAGCCAATGAAAAGTGGTTTTTGATTTCATAATAACTTTGGGTTTCATCATTTTTTGGCTAATTGCTAGTCTAATTCAATTGGAATCGAGCCAATGAAAAGGTGTTTTGATTTCATGGTAACTTCGGGTTTGTTCATTTTTGGCAAATTGCTAGTCTTATTCGATTATAATCGAGCCAATGAAAAGTGGCTTTCGATTTCATGATGACTTTGGGCTTATTCGTTTATGGCGAAGTGCCAGTCTAATTCTATTGGAATCGAGCCAATGAAAAGTGGTTCTTGATTTCTTGATAAATTCGGGTTTGATCATTTTCGAAGAATTGCTTGTTAATTCGATCGAAATCGAGCCAATGAAAAGTGGTTTTGATTTTATGGTAACTTCGGATTTGATCGTTTTCGAAAATTGCTAGTCTAATTCAATTGGAATCAAGCCAATGAAAAGTGGTTTTTGATTTCATGATAACTTCGGGTTTGATCGTTTTCGAAAACTTGCTAGTCTAATTCGATTGGAATCGAGCCAATGAAAAGTGGTTTTCGATTTCATGATAACTTTGGGTTTCTTCATTTTTTTGTGAAATGATAGTTTAATTCGATTGGAATCGAGCCAATGAAAAGTAGTTTATAATTACATGATAACTTCGGGTTTCTTTGTTTTTGGCGAATCGCTAGTCGAATTCGATTGGAATCGAACCAATGAAAAATGGTTTTTGATTTCATCATAACTTCGGATTTGTTCGTTTTCGCAATTGCTAGTCTAATTCGATTGGAATCGAGCCAATGAAAAGTGGTTTTTGATTTCATGATAACTTCGGGTTTCTTCATTTTTGTCGAATTGCTAGTCTAATTCGATTGGAATCGAACCAATTAAAAGTGGTTTTTGATTTCATGATAACCTTGTGTTTGATCATTTTCGGTGAATTGCTAGTCTAATTCGATTGGAAACAAGCCAATGAAAAGTGGCTTTTGATTTCATGATAACTTCGGGTTTGATCGTTTTCGAAAAATTCCTAGTCTAACTCGATTGGAATCGAGCCAATGAAAAGTGGTTTTCGATTTCATGATAATTTCCGGGTTTGATCATTTTCGGCAAATCGCTAGTCTAATTCGATTGGATTCGAGGCAATAAAATGTTGTTTTGATTTCCCGATAACTTTGGGTTTGTTCCTTTTTGGCGAAATGCTAGTCTAATCCAATTGGAATTGAGCCAATGAAAAGTGGTTTTTGATTTCATGATAACTTTGGGTTTGTTCGTTTTCGGCGAATTGCTACTCTAATTTGATTGGAATCGAGCCAATGAAAAGTTGCTTTTGATTTCATGATAACTTCGGGTTTGATCATTTTCAGCAAATTGCTAGTCTAATTCAATTGGAATCGAGCCAATGAAAAGTTGTTTTGATTTCATGGAAACTTCGAGTTTGTTCATTTTTGGCAAATTGCTAGTCTTATTCGATAAGAATCAAGCCAATGAAAAGTGGCTTTTGATTTCATGATAACATCAAGTTTGTTCGTCTTTGGCAAATTGCTAGTCTAATTCGATTGAAATCGAGCCAATGAAAAGTGGTTTTGGATTTCGTGATAACATCGGGTTTGTTTGTTTTCGGCAAATTGCTTATCTAATTCGATTGTAATCGAGCCAATGAAAAGTCATTTTCAATTTCATGATAACTTTGGGTTTGATCATTTTCGACGAATTGCTAGTCTAATTCGATTGGAAACGAGCAAATGAAAAGTGGTTTTTGATTTCATGATAACTTCGGGTTTGTTCATTTTTTGCGAAATGATAGTCTAATTCGATTGGAATCGAGCCAATGAAAAGTAATTTTTGATTTCATGATAACTTCGGGTTTCTTCATTTTTGACGAATTGCTAGTCTAATTCGATTGGAATCGAACCAATGAAAAGTGGTTTTTGATTTCATGATAACCGTGATCGTTTTCGGCGAATTGCTAGTCTAATTCGATTGGAATCGAGCCAATGAAAAGTAGTTTTTGATTTCATGATAACCGTGATCGTTTTCGGCGAATTGCTAGTCTAATTCGATTGGAATCGAGCCAATGAAAAGTAGTTTTTGATTTCATGATAACCGTGATCGTTTTCGGCGAATTGCTAGTCTAATTCGATTGGAATCGAGCCAATGAAAAGTGGTTTTCGATTTCATGATAACTTCGGGTTTCTTCATTTTTGACGAATTGCTAGTCTAATTCGATTGGAATCGAACCAATGAAAAGTGGTTTTTGATTTCATGATAACCGTGATCGTTTTCGGCGAATTGCTAGTCTAATTCGATTGGAATTGAGCCAATGAAAAGTAGTTTTTGATTTCATGATAACTTCGGGTTTGTTCATTTTTGGCGATTTGCTAATCTGATTCGATTGGAATCGAGCCAATGAAAAGTGATTTTTGATTTCATAATAACTTTGGGTTTGATCATTTTCGACGAATTGCTGGTCTAATTCAATTGGAATCGAACCAAAGAAAAGTTGTTTTGATTTCGTGGTAATTTCGGGTTTGTTCATTTTTGTCAAATTGCTAGTCTTATTCGATTAGAATCGTACCAATGAAAAGTGGTTTTTAATTTCATGATAACTTCGGATTTGATTGTTTTCGATGAATTGCTAGTCTAATTCGATTGGAATCGAGCAAATGAAAAGTAGTTTTTGTTTTCACGATAACTTCGGGTTTGTTCGTTTTTGGCGATTTGCTTGTCTAATTAGATTGGAATCGAGCCAATGAAAAGCGGTTTTTGATTTCATGATAACTTCGGGGTTTGTACGTTTTTGGCAAATTGCTTGTCTAAATCGATTGGAATCGAGCCAATGAAAAGCAGTTTTTTTGATTTCATGATAACTTTGGGTTTGTTCATTTTTGGCGAATTGCTAGTCTAATTCGATTGGAATCGAACCAATGAAAAGTTGTTTTTGATTTCATGATAACTTCGGGTTTGATCATTTTCGGCGAATTGCTAGTCTAATTAGATTGTAATCGAGCCAATGAAAAGTAGCTTTCGATTTCACGATTACTTCTGGTTTAATCATTTTCGAAAACTTGCTAGTCTAATTCGATTGGAATCGACCCAATGAAAAGTGGTTTTCGATTTCATGATAACTTCGGGTTTGTTCATTTTTTACGAAATGATAGTCTAATTCGATTGGAATCGAGCCAGTGAAAAGTAGTTTTTGATTTCATGATAACTTCAGGTTTCTTTGTTTTTGGCGAATCGCTAGTCGAATTCGATTGGAATCGAACAAATGAAAAATGGTTTTTGATTTCATGATAACTTCGAATTTGTTCATTTTCGCAATTGCTAGTCTAATTCGATCGGAATCGAGCCAATGAAAAGTAATTTTTGATTTCATGATAACTTCGGGTTTGTTCATTTTTGGCGATTTGCTATTCCAATTCGATTGGAATCGAGCCAATGAAAAGTGATTTTTGATTTCATGATAACTTCGGGTTTCTTCATTTTCGGCGAATTGCAAGTCTAAATCGATTGGAATCGATCCGATGAATAGTGGTTTTTGATTTCATGATAACTTTGTGTTTGATCGTTTTCGATGAATTGCTAGTCTAATTCGATTGGAAACAAGCCAATGAAAAGTGGTTTTTGATTTAATGATAACTTCGGGTTTGCTCATTTTTTGCAAAATGATAGTCTAATTCGATTGGAAACGAGCCAATGAAAAGTAGTTTTTGATTTCATGATAACTTCGGGTTTCTTCATTTTTGGCGAATTGCTAGTCTAATAATTCGATTGGAATCGAACCAATGAAAAGTGGTCTTTGATTTCATGATAACTTGGTGTATGATCATTTTCGGTGAATTGCTAGTCTAATTCGATTAGAAACGAGCCTATGAAAAGTGGCTTTCGATTTCATGATAACTTCGAGTTTGATCGTTTTCGAAAAATTGCTAGTCTAACTCGATTGGAATCGAGCCAATGAAAAGTGGCTTTTGATTTCATGATAACATCAAGTTTGTTCATCTTTGGCAAATTGCTAGTCTAATTCGATTGGAATCAAGCCAATGAAAAGTGGTTTTGGATTTCATGATAACATCGGGTTTGTTCGTCTTTGGCAAATTGCTTATCTAATTCGATTGTAATCGAGCCAATGAAAAGTCATTTTCGATTTAATTATAACTTTGGGTTTGATCATTTTCGGCGAACTGCTAGTCTAATTCGATTGGAAACGAGCCAATGAAAAGTTGTTTTTGATTTCATGATAACTTCGGGTTTGATCATTTTCGACGAATTGCTAGTCTAATTAGATTGGAATCGAGCCAATGAAAAGTAGCTTTCGATTTCACGATTAGTTCGGGTTTGATCGTTTTCGAAAACTTGCTAGTCTAATTCGATTGGAATCGAGCCAATGAAAAGTGGTTTTCGATTTCATGATAACTTTGGGTTTGTTCGTTTTTTGCGAAATGATAGTCTAATTCGATTTGAATCGAGCCAATGAAAAGTAGTTTTTGATTTCATGATAACTTCAGGTTTCTTCGTTTTTGGCGAATCACTAGTCGAATTCGATTGGAATCGAACCAATGAAAAATGGTTTCTGATTTCATGATAACTTCGGATTTGTTCTTTTTCGCAATTGCTAGTCTAATTCGATCGGAATCGAGCTAATGAAAAGTAGTTTTTGATTTCATGATAACTTCGGGTTTGTTCATTTTTGGCGATTTGCGATTCTAATACGATTGGAATCGAGCCAATGAAAAGTGGTTTTTGATTTCATGATAACTTCGGGTTTCTTCATTTTTAACGAATTACAAGTCTAATTCGATTGGAATCGAACCATTGAAAAGTGGTTTTTGATTTCATGATAACTTTGTGTTTGATCATTTTCGGTGAATTGCTAGTCTAATTCGATTGGAAACAAGCCAATGAAAAGTGGTTTTTGATTTCATGCTAACTTCGGGTTTGCTCATTTTCTGCAAAATGATAGTCTAATTCGATTGGAATCG
This sequence comes from Olea europaea var. sylvestris, assembly GCF_002742605.1. Taxonomy (NCBI): domain Eukaryota; kingdom Viridiplantae; phylum Streptophyta; class Magnoliopsida; order Lamiales; family Oleaceae; genus Olea; species Olea europaea. The sequence goes on from NW_019265173.1 coordinate 492,067, forward strand.
AGCCAATGAAAAGTAGTTTTTGATTTCATGATAACTTCGGATTTCTTCATTTTTGGCGAATTGCTAGTCTAATTCGATTGGAATCGAACCAATGAAAAGTGGTTTTTGATTTCATGATAACTTCGGATTTGATCGTTTTCGACGAATTGCTAGTCTAATTCGATTGGAATCGAACCAATGAAAAGTGGTTTTTGATTTCATGATAACTTCGGATTTGATCGTTTTCGACGAATTGCTAGTCTAATTCGATTGGAATCGAGACAATGAAAAGTGGTTTTTGATTTCACGATAACTTCGGGTTTGTTCATTTTTGGCAAATTGCTAGTCGTATTCGATTAGAATCGAGCCAATGAAAAGTGGCTTTTGATTTCATGATAACATCAAGTTTGTTCGTCTTTGGCAAATCGCTAGTCTAATTCGATTGGAGTCTAGCCAATGAGAAGTGGTTTTGGATTTCATGATAACATCGGGTTTGTTCGTCTTTGGCAAATTGCTTATCTAATTCGATTGTAATCGAGCCAATGAAAAGTCATTTTCGATTTCATGGTAACTTTGTGTTTGATCATTTTCGACGAACTACTAGTCTAATTCGATTGGAAACTAGCCAATGAAAAGTGGTTTTTGATTTAATGATAACTTTGGGTTTGTTCGTTTTCGACGAATTGCTAGTCTAATTCGATTGAAATCGAGCCAACGAAAAGTAGTTTTTGTTTTCATGATAACTTCGGGTTTGTTCTTTTTGGCAATTTCCTAGTCTAATTCTATTGGAATCGAACCAATGAAAAGGGGTTTTTGATTTCATGATAACTTCGGGTTTGTACGTTTTTGGTAAACTGCTTGTCTATTTCAATTGGAATCGAGCCAATGAAAAATAGTTTTTTTGATTTCAAGATAACTTTGGATTTGTTCATTTTTGGCGAATTGCTAGTCTAATTCGATTGGAACCGAATCAATGAAAAGTGGCTTTCGATTTCAAGATGACTTTGGGCTTATTCTTTTTTGGCGAAATGCTAGTCTAATTCGATTGGAATCGAGCCAATGAAAAGTGGTTTTTGATTTCATAATAACTTCAGGTTTGATCATTTTCGGACAATTGCTTGTCTAATTCGATTGGAATCGAGCCAATGAAAAGTGGTTTTGATTTTATGGTAACTTCGGATTTGATCGTTTTCGGAAATTGTTAGTCTAATTCGATTGGAATCAAGCCAATGAAAAGTGATTTTGGTTTCATGATAACTTCGGGTTTGATCATTTTCGACGAATTGCTAGTCAAATTCGCTTGGAATCTAGCCAATGAAAGGTGGTTTTTGATTTCATGATAACTTCGGGTTTGTTCATTTTCGCCTAATTACTAGTCTAATTCCTTTGGAATCGAGCCAATGAAAAGTGGTTTTTGATTTCATGATAACTTCGGATTTGATCATTTTCGACGAATTGCTAGGCTAATTAGATTGGAATTGAGCCAATGAAAAGTGACTTTCGATTTCATGATTACTTCGGGTTTGATCGTTTTCGAAAACTTGCTAGTCTAATTCGATTGGAATCGAGCCAATGAAAAGTGGTTTTCGATTTCATGATAACTTAGGGTTTGTTCGTTTTTTGCGAAATGATAGTCTAATTCGATTGGAATCGAGCCAATGAAAATTAGTTTTTGATTTCATGATAACTTCGGGTTTCTTTGTTTTTGGCGAATCGTTAGTCAAATTCTATTGGAATCGAACCAATGAAAAATGGATTTTGATTTCATGATAACTTCGGATTTGTTCATTTTTGCAATTGCTAGTCTAATTCAATTGGCATCGAGCCAATGAAAAGTAGTTTTTGATTTCATGATAACTTCGGGTTTGTTCGTTTTTGACGATTTGCTAGTCTAATTCGATTGGAATCGAGCCAATGAAAAGTGGTTTTTGATTTCATGATAACGTCGGGTTTCTTCATTTTTGGCATCTAATTCGATTGGAATGGAACCAATGAAAAGTGGTTTTTGATTTCATGATAACTTTGTGTTTGATCATTTTCAGTGAATTGCTAGTCTAATTCGATTGGAAACAAGCCAATGAAAAGATGTTTTTGATTTCATGATAACTTCGGGTTTGTTCGTTTTTTGCGAAATGGTAGTCCAATTCGATTGGAATCGAGCCAATGAAAAGTAATTTTTGATTTCATGACAACTTCAGGTTTCTTCATTTTTTGGCGAATTGCTAGTCTAATTCGATTGGAATCGAACCAATGAAAAGTGGTTTTTGATTTCATGATAACTTCGGATTTGATCATTTTCGACGAATTGGTAGTCAAATTCGATTGGAATCGAGCCATTGAAAAGTGGTTTTGGATTTCAGGATCACTTCGGATTTGTTCATTTTTGGCAAATTGCTAGTCTTATTCGATTAGAATCAAGCCAGTGAAAAGTGGCTTTTGATTTCATGATAACATCAAGTTTGTTCGTCTTTGGCAAATTGCTAGTCTAATTCGATGGAGTAGAGCCAATGAGAAGTGGTTTTGGATTTCATGATAACATCGGATTTGTTCGTCTTTGGCAAATTGCTTATCTAATTCGATTGTAATCGAGCCAATGAAAAGTCGTTTTCGATTTTATGACAACTTTGGGTTTGATCATTTTCGACGAACTACTACTCTAATTCGATTGGAAACGAGCCATTGAAAAGTGGTTTTTGATTTAATGATAACTTCGGGTTTGTTCATTTTTTGCGAAATGATAGTCTAATTCGATTGGAATCGAGCTAATGAAAAGTAGTTTTTGATTTCATGATAACTTCGGGTTTCCTCATTTTTGGCCAATTACTAGTCTAATTCGATTGGAATCGAACCAATGAAAAGTGATTTTTGATTTCACGATAACTTCGGATTTGATCGTTTTCGGCAAATTGCTAGTCTAATTCGATTGGAATCGAGCCAATGAAAAGTAGTTTTGGATTTCATGATAACTTCCCGTTTGCTCATTTTTGGCGATTCGCTAGTCTAATTTGATTGAATCGAGCCAATGTAAAGTGGTTTTTGATTTCATGATAACTTCAGGTTTGTAAGTTTTTGGCAAATTGCTTGTCTAATTCGATTAGAATAGAGCCAATGAAAAGTAGTTTTTTTGATTTCATGATAACTTCGGGTTTCTTCATTTTTGGCGAATTGCTAGTCTAATTCGATTGCAATCGAGCCAATGAAAAGTGGTTTTTGATTTTATGATAACTTTTGGTTTGTTCATTTTCGGCGAATTGCTAGTCTAATTCGATTGCAATCGAACCAATGAAAAGTGGCTTTTAATTTCATGATAACTTCGGATTTGATCGTTTTCGATGAATTGCTAGTCTAATTCGATTCGAATCGAGCCAACGAAAAGTAGTTTTTGTTTTCATGGTAACTTCGGGTTTGTTCGTTTTTGGCGATTTGCTATTCTAATTCGATTGGAATCGAGCCAATGAAAAGTGGTTTTTGATTTCATGATAACTTCGGGTTTGTACATTTTTGGCAAATTACTTGTCCAATTCGATTGGAATCGAGCCAATGAAAAGTAGTTTCTCTGATTTCATGATAACTTCAGGTTTGATCATTTTCGAAGAATTGCTTGTCTAATTCGATTAGAATCGAGCCAATGAAAAGTGGTTTTAATTTTATGGTAACTTCGGGTTTGATCATTTTCGACGAATTGCTAGTCTAATTCGCTTGGAATCTAGCCAATGAAAGGTGGTTTTTGATTTCATGATAACTTCGGGTTTGTTCATTTTCACCTAATTACTAGTCTAATTCCTTTGGAATCGAGCCAATGAAAAGTGGTTTTTGATTTCATGATAACTTCAGGTTTCATCATTTTCGACGAATTGCTAGTCTAATTAGATTGGAATCAAGCCAATGAAAAGTGGCTTTCGATTTCATGATGACTTCGAGTTTGATCGTTTTCGAAAAGTTGCTAGTCTAATTCGATTGGAATCGAGCCAATGAAAAGTGGTTTTCGATTTCATGATAACTTCGGGTTTGTTCGTTTTTTGCGAAATGATAGTCTAATTCGATTGGTATCGAGCCAATGAAAAGTAGGTTTTGATTTCATGATAAATTCGGGTTTCTTTGTTTTTAGCGAATCGCTAGTCGAATTCGATTGGAATCGAACCAATGAAATATGGTTTTTGATTTCATGATAACTTCGGATTTGTTCGTTTTCGCAATTGCTAGTCTAATTCAATTGGAATCGAGCCAATGAAAAGTAGTTTTTGATTTCATGATAACTTCGGGTTTGTTCGTTTTTGGCGATTTCCTAGTCTAATTCGGTTGGAATCGAGCCAATGAAAAGTGGTTTTTGATTTCATGATAACTTCGGGTTTCTTCATTTTTGGTGAATTGCTAGTCTAATTCGATTGGAATGGAACCAATGAAAAGTGGTGTTTGATTTCATGATAACTTTGTGTTTGATCATTTTCGGTGAATTGCTAGTCTAATTTGATTGGAAACGAGCCAATGAATAGTGGCTTTCGATTTCATGATAACTTCGGGTTTGATCATTTTCGGAAAATTTCTAGTCTAACTTGATTGGAATCAAGCCAATGAAAAGTGGTTTTCGATTTCATGATAATTTTCGGGTTTGATCGTTTTCGGCAAATTGCTAGTCTAATTCGATTGGATTCTAGCCAACAAAAAGTTGTTTTTGATTTCCCGATAATTTCGAGCTTCTTCTTTTTTGGCGAAATGCTAGTCTAATTCGATTGGAATCGAGCCAATGGAAAGTGGTTTTTGATTTCATGATAACTTTTGGCTTGTTCCATTTCGGCGAATTGATAGTCTAATTCGATTGTAATCGAGCCAATGAAAAGTGGTTTTTGATTTCATGATAATTTTTGGGTTTGTTCGTTTTCGGCAAATTGCTAGTCTAATTCGATCGGAATCGAGCCAATGAAAAGTTGTTTTGATTTCATGGTAACTTCGGGTTTGTTCGTCTTTGGCAAATTGCTAGTCTAATTCGATTGGAATCGAGCCAATGAAAAGTGGTTTTGGATTTCATGATAACATCGGGTTTGTTCGTCTTTGGCAAATTGCTTATCTAATTCGATAGTAATCGAGCCAATGAAAACTCGTTTTCGATTTCATGATAACTTTAGGTTTGATCATTTTCGACGAACTGCTAGTCTACTTCGATTGGAAACGAGCCAATGAAAAGTGGTTTTTGATTTCATGATAACTTCGGGTTTGTTCATTTTTTGAGAAATGGTAGTCTAATTCGATTGGAATCGAGCCAATGAAAAGTGGTTTTGGATTTCATGATAACATCGGGTTTGTTCGTCTTTGGCAAATTGCTTATCTAATTCGATAGTAATCGAGCCAATGAAAACTCGTTTTCGATTTCATGATTACTTTAGGTTTGATCATTTTCGACGAACTGCTAGTCTACTTCGATTGGAAACGAGCCAATGAAAAGTGGTTTTTGATTTCATGATAACTTCGGATTTGATCGTTTTCGGCGAATTGCTAGTCTAATTCGATTGGAATCGAGCCAATGAAAAGTTATTTTTGATTTCATGATAACTTCGAGTTTGCTCATTTTTGGCGATTTACTAGTTTAATTAGATTGGAATCGAGCCACTAAAAAGTGGTTTTTGATTTCATGATAACTTCGGGTTTGTACGTTTTTGGCAAATTGCTT